>NC_086000.1:3720886-4020886 GCF_030014385.1 Trichomycterus rosablanca | reverse complement strand
CTATATCTATATATATTATCTATCTATATTCTATATACAGTATATATACTGTATATACATGTATATATATTATCTATCTATATCCAATATCTATCTATATTCTATATCTATCTATATGATCTATCTATATTCTATATCTATATATATTATCTATCTATATTCTATATACAGTATATATATATATATGTATATATATTATCTATCTAGATCCTATATCTATATATATTATCTATCTATATTCTATATACAGTATATATACTGTATATACATGTATATATATTATCTATCTATATCCAATATCTATCTATATTCTATATCTATATTCTATATCTATCTATAATCTATATCTATATTCTATATCTATCTATATTATCTATCTTTATTATCTATTCATATTCTATATATCTATATTCTATATCTATATATATTATCTATCTATATTCTATATACAGTATATATATATATGTATATATATTATCTATCTATATCCTATATCTATCTATATTCTATATCTATATTCTATATCTATCTATAATCTATATCTATATTCTATATCTATCTATATTATCTATCTTTATTATCTATTCATATTCTATATATCTATATTCTATATCTGCCTATAATATCTATCTATATTATCTCTCTCTATATATATATATATATATAAATATATATACATATATATATTCTATATCTATCTTTATTTATTTATATTCTATATATCCATATTCTATATCTATATACAGTGTATCACAAAAGTGAGTACACCCCTCACATTTCTGCAGATATTTAAGTATATCTTTTCATGGGACAACACTGACAAAATGACACTTTGACATAATGAAAAGTAGTCTGTGTGCAGCTTATATAACAGTGTAAATTTATTCTTCCCTCAAAATAACTCAATATACAGCCATTAATGTCTAAACCACCGGCAACAAAAGTGAGTACACCCCTAAGAGACTACACCCCTAAATGTCCAAATTGAGCACTGCTTGTCATTTTCCCTCCAAAATGTCATGTGATTTGTTAGTGTTACTAGGTCTCAGGTGTGCATAGGGAGCAGGTGTGTTCAATTTAGTAGTACAGCTCTCACACTCTCTCATACTGGTCACTGAAAGTTCCAACATGGCACCTCATGGCAAAGAACTCTCTGAGGATCTTAAAAGACGAATTGTTGCGCTACATGAAGATGGCCAAGGCTACAAGAAGATTGCCAACACCCTGAAACTGAGCTGCAGCACAGTGGCCAAGATCATCCAGCATTTTAAAAGAGCAGGGTCCACTCAGAACAGACCTCGCGTTGGTCGTCCAAAGAAGCTGAGTGCACGTGCTCAGCGTCACATCCAACTGCTGTCTTTGAAAGATAGGCGAAGGAGTGCTGTCAGCATTGCTGCAGAGATTGAAAAGGTGGGGGGTCAGCCTGTCAGTGCTCAGACCATACGCCGCACACTACATCAAATTGGTCTGCATGGCTGTCACCCCAGAAGGAAGCCTCTTCTGAAGTCTCTACACAAGAAAGCCCGCAAACAGTTTGCTGAAGACATGTCAACAAAGGACATGGATTACTGGAACCATGTCCAATGGTCTGATGAGACCAAGATTAATTTGTTTGGTTCAGATGGTCTCAAGCATGTGTGGCGGCAATCAGGTGAGGAGTACAAAGATAAGTGTGTCATGCCTACAGTCAAGCATGGTGGTGGGAATGCCATGGTCTGGGGCTGCATGAGTGCAGCAGGTGTTGGGGAGTTACATTTCATTGAGGGACACATGAACTCCAATAAGTACTGTGAAATACTGAAGCAGAGCATGATCCCCTCCCTCCGGAAAATGGGTCGCAGGGCAGTGTTCCAGCATGATAATGACCCCAAACACACCTCTAAGACGACCACTGCTTTATTGAAGAGGCTGAGGGTAAAGGTGATGGACTGGCCAAGCATGTCTCCAGACCTAAACCCAATAGAACATCTTTGGGGCATCCTCAAGCGGAAGGTGGAGGAGTGCAAAGTCTCGAATATCCGCCAGCTCCGTGATGTCGTCATGGAGGAGTGGAAAAGCATTCCAGTGGCAACCTGTGAAGCTCTGGTAAACTCCATGCACAGGAGAGTTAAGGCAGTTCTGGGAAATAATGGTGGCCACACAAAATATTGACACTTCAGGAACTTTCACTAAGGGGTGTACTCACTTTTGTTGCCGGTGGTTTAGACATTAATGGCTGTATATTGAGTTATTTTGAGGGAAGAATAAATTTACACTGTTATATAAGCTGCACACAGACTACTTTTCATTGTGTCAAAGTGTCATTTTGTCAGTGTTGTCCCATGAAAAGATATACTTAAAAATCTGCAGAAATGTGAGGGGTGTACTCACTTTTGTGATACACTGTATATGATTTATCTATATTCCCCTCTTGTTCATGTATCATGTACTCTCAACTGCTCATGCTGTGTCCCAAATCAAATAATATTGTCATAAACGTGCAACCTACATTCCTCTGGGAGGGCTTTCCACAAGATTTTGGAGTGTGTCTGTGGGAATCTGTGTCTACTCAGTAAAAAAAAGAAAGCATTTGTCTCTATTTTGACATTCCCGTTCATCCCAAGATGTATAGTGGTGTGGGATACTGGGATTCCTTTACACCAGAGCTATTGCACAGTCAAGCCATGTCTTTATGCCCCATGTCATACTTTTATCCTTTCATGTCCTTGTTTTAAGTGAATTTGTTGTCGCCTAATTAGGACGTCCCATTTAAGAACTGTTTGGTCCTTGTCCTTGTAGTTTGTCCTTGTTTTAAGAGAACTTGTTGTCGTTCCAAGTGTCACATTAAATACCCATTCATATGAACGTACATTATGTATTAATGGGACAAAAGTATGTGGACGCCTAAACTGCTCTGAAAAAAAGCTTTTTTTTTAAAGGATTTTGAAGTGTGTCTGTGGGAATTTGTACCCATTTAGTCAAAGGTTGCAATCAACATTACAGTTCATCCCACAGTGTTGGGCTCAGAATGGTGTGCAGGGCACCTTTCCTCATTCTGTCGTAACCGTTCACATCTACTCATTTCTCTAAACCAAGTCTAAACGAGACTCCCGAACATAAACATCTCCCAATATCTGGAGTTTCAGTTTCCATATTAATTTGTTAAACTCGCAGTGATGCAGAGGGTGAACGTAGCTGTAGAAGTTAATCTTATTCATAAACAAATTAGCCGTAACGTACTTGAACAGCATGGTTATTGCCTCCCTGCTGGAGCCGTAATTACATACGAACGTCGGATCTAACCTTGAGCTGAGAGGCGACCGTGCGCCCCTGCTCGATTGCTTATTTACCTCGTGCCGTCAACCATCCTTCAGATCCGTAAAGCAGCCCCTTGTAACTCATCCGTCAAGTCTGGAGAACCTGGGTAGGGGACGACTGAATAAAAGAGCCGAGTACAAATGAGATCAGAGGACAGCGAATCAATAGATGATGTTTTTCCTTTAATATGGCAAATGAATAGCTGACATTTTCAAACAGCTGCTGGGATTCGATCAATGTTTTGCGCTGTTGTCTCCTGTCAGGGCGCTTCTGTCTCAGCTTCCGGAGAACAAGTGCAGGTTACAGAATGGTCCTGACAGTTAGAATAGATGTTTTATTTTATTGTATTTAATGCATTTTACCCAAATGGCATAATAATTAAACCCAGATTACTGGGAGGTTAGTGGACTGGTATTGCCATCTTATACTGGTTAAACACGTAAAATAGAGCAAGAATGGGTCATGGTTTGCCACTGCCATGAACAACTGTGTGATCAATTGATAGAATGTAAAGGTTTCACCATCTACAGTCTGTAATATTGTTGAAGGATTCAGATATTCTAAGAAACTGTGTGAGCAATTGATTGAGTTTAAAGATTTCACCATCTACAGTCTATAATATTATTAAAAGATTCAGGAATTTGAGGATTTCACCATCTAGAGTCTTTAATATTATTGAAAGATTCAGATAGTCTGAGAAACTGTGTGAGCAATTAATAGAATTTTAAGGTTTCACCATCTACAGTCTTAATATTATTGAAAGATTCAGATTTTCTAAGAAACTGTGTGATCAACTGATCGAATTTAAAGGTTTCACCATCTACAGTCTATAATATTATTGAAAGATGCAAATAGTCTGCAGAAATCTCTGTGTATAAAGGGACACCAATACCGAATGCCAACCCTTCTTGAGTGAACATTATAACTGTTAGTCGCTGCGTCTACAAATGCAAGTTGACGCTCCAAATACATTCCTCTGGGAAGGCTTTCCACAAGATTACGCCGGATGTAAGCCAAGAATAAATAAAAAAAATCAGCCATATAGTAGCCGCCAGCCCACAAGCTGCTGTTCACAGTCAAATGAGCTTCACATCACCAAATTCTTGGTGCTGCACCACAAAAAAAATCTAAAGCTCAAAGGACGTTTGTTGCTGATTAATGAGCTGCTTGTCAGCAGAGGCGTCCATGTAGGTCAGAACATTAGAAAAATAGGCTGTATGAGGGGAGAAATGGCCCAAACTTTAGCTGCCTTGAATAATTTCCCCTGGTAGAAGGGATATTTTTAGGGAGGCTGTAGTGTGGAGTCTGTAACTTTTAATAAGGCCTTGAGGCTTTAATGTACTTCAGTGTGTGTTACTGCATTGCACCTAGAGATTCCGAAAAAGTCAGTCCCACTGCGACCTTGACCAGGAAAAGAAAATGACTCTTTAAATGAGATGCCAGTTTTCGAACAGTTTGTTTTCAGTCTAATCTGTGAGGAATTTCCAGGACGAGGTGTATTTCTTTGCATTTCCAGCACTGTCACTGGTCCCACCCCGATCCTGACCTCCCGACCGGGACGAAGGTGTTTTTGAAAGTGTATGGAGTTTTGTATGTTCTCCCATCCGCAAACTCATACAGAATGTGAACGGCTGGCGCTGAATTCGTTTACACATGAGTACATAAATTAGTAAGTCATTGGGTGTGACGCTCTGTGATGAATTGTTTCTGCCTTTCACCTACTGGACGCACCGTGACCCTGTCCAGGATTAGAAGATGACGCACTGGCACTGGTCCCACCGTGATCCTGACCAGGACATAGCTGTTTGTGAAAGTGTAAGCGAATACATGACTTGAGGGGGGGTCCGTTCATGCTTTCGTTCACCGTGTGTAAGGAGTTTTGTATGTTCTCCACATTCGCGTAACCCTTCCCCCACAAAACCGTACAGAATGTATGAGTACTTGAATTAGTCATTTGGTGTGACGCTCTGTGATGGATTGTTTCTGCATTTCGCCTACTGGACGCACCGTGACCCTGTCCAGGTCCACGCGCTTGGTGGAAACGAGTGGGGAAATGGTTTCACTGGGCACACCAGATGGCCAAAAGTATTCGGTCACCACTTGGAATTATTAAACTCATGCGTTTGCAGGTGTATACAATCAGTTCTATTGAACAAGCGCTTTGCTTCTACGTTAGTGCGAACAGTTTGGGGAAGGTCGCTTTTTTTTTTTTCTAAATGTGCACAGATTCGGTCCAAAAAATTCAGTCCAGCTAGGGGCTCGTGATGTCCACCGAGCTCAGGTGGGAGGAGCGCGCGACGGACCGTGCGCGCGTGCTGCCTTTGTGTGTGCGCGCGCGCTCCGCGTATGCTTATAAACCGCCTCCTAGAGCCAGAAATATTCAGCCGACCGTCGGGACTCAGCAGCAGCAGCGACCGGGACCGTCGGAAGTCTCTTATACAGGTCGTGTGGGTGTTGCGAAACATTTCTGATCCACTTTAAGGTGGCGACGCTGTTTGAGGTCGCTTGGTCACTTCTGATCGGGGAAAATCGTGCGTGATCGTGGGCGTCGTAACAGTCTGATGGCTGCGCATCCCGACTGCAGCTCGTGGATGGATTATTTGGGATGAGGAGGAACTTTGAGATGTTGAGATGTGCGATTGAGATGTAGGATAAGTTCGCACTACGACTACCCGACTTTCAAAGTCGTCAGATCTTACAACTTGATCTCTTGTAGTCGGGAGTCTTTAAGCGGAGGAGCGCGTCTTTCACCAGGAGGAATCGCAAACGAGTCTGTCTGTCTGGTCTTCCAAACTACGTTTCGTCGCGAACACTCTCCAGGATCCGGAGTCGCCGACAGGTCCTGATATTTCGAGTCTCTTGGGTCGCGTCTTTGAGCAGTTCACGCCGATTTTCGAGCCGATTTTCCGACCGTCGGTGATCTTCCAAATCCAAAACAGGACGAGGCATTAGGAACACCCGGACCGAACCCCAAACCCAGGATGTACGCGTGTGGATTTGTGAGTTTGACGATCATATGCGCACTAATGCACGGTTTCTCTGCTGCTGGTCAAGGTAAATTGTGGTCAGATCTCATGTCAGTGGACACACCAATGCATTCAGATTCCTTTCACTAATTTAATGCATTTCTGTTCAGCAGAAAAATGCAACCCTGGGTGCAGTCCGGACCGCGGGGTTTGTGACCATGGTGTGTGCAGGTATGCTGATCCTTCATTCTTTTATTCATTATTTTTAACTGACCACTTCATCCTGGACAGCCTCACATCCCGGACAGGGTGCCAATCTATTGCACTCACACATTTACCCATTTGGGGCAATTTAACGCAGTCAATCCACCTTTTGCATGCATTTGTGCTCTGAGTACCCAAAGAAAATACAAGCTAACAAACTGGAACCCAGATCCTAAGGACCCAAGATCAGGTGCAGCACACTTTACCAGCCACCACTGCCAAACGTATGTGAACACCTGACCACCAGCTTGTTTAACGTCCATTCATTAATTGTCAGGGTCAGGGTCGCGGTGGGTCTGGTTTGTTTGGCGAAAGGCAGGAAATGCTCCAGACAGGTCGCTAGTCTATCACAGGCTAGACACACACACACACACACACTCCACATAGACACAGGGAGAACATGCAAACTCCACACAGAATGGACTCTGGCTGCCTGGCTAGGGAATTGAATTTGTGCCTATTTAAATAAAAGAGCATTTAAGCATTGGACGTTCCACCTTCAAAGTTCCAATTCATCCCAAAGGTGACTGATAGGGTTCAGGTCAGGTATCTGTAGCCATGGAACTTCCACCATCCCAAACTATGTACTGTGTACTGTGGGAGGAAACCGGAGCGCCCGGAGGAAACCCACACAGACACGGGGAGAACATGCCCGGACCGCTCCACATCGAACCCAGGATCTTCTTGCTGTGAGCTGACAGTGCTTTTTGAGGGGTGATAAACAATATTTTGGTTTGTGTTTGTACCTGCTGCTCTCAGTAAATAAACAGAAAACCAAATTGACGCCGCTGTAATGTATTTGAATAAATGTAGCCCTGAAAATACACCTGCAGTGCAGCGACATTGTTTGTAAATGCCACATTAAAAGGTCACAGTTCCAGGAAATTGCCTGGCTTTAGATTTATGCACTGCTCCAATATTAAAGATTTAATCATTCAGACTACATATTAATATACGATGTTTTTCAGGTGCAGACCAGGCTGGCAGGGTTCAGCATGTGAGCGGTGCGTTCCCTTCCCAGGCTGTCTTCATGGGACGTGTGAGAAAGCCTGGCAGTGTGTATGCGAGCAGGGCTGGGTGGGCAGTCAGTGTGACCGAGGTGAGTCTCATATCCTGTTGATACATCGTCAACATCCTGAGGCAGATGATGCAATAAGAGATAACGTGTTTGTGTGTGTTTTTATTTATATATATACAGTGTATCACAAAAGTGAGTACACCCCTCACATTTCTGCAGATATTTAAGTATATCTTTTCATGGGACAACACTGACAAAATGACACTTTGACACAATGAAAAGTAGTCTGTGTGCAGCTTATATAACAGTGTAAATTTATTCTTCCCTCAAAATAACTCAATATACAGCCATTAATGTCTAAACCACCGGCAACAAAAGTGAGTACACCCCTTAGTGAAAGTTCCTGAAGTGTCAATATTTTGTGTGGCCACCATTATTTCCCAGAACTGCCTTAACTCTCCTGGGCATGGAGTTTACCAGAGCTTCACAGGTTGCCACTGGAATGCTTTTCCACTCCTCCATGATGACATCACGGAGCTGGCGGATATTCGAGACTTTGCACTCCTCCACCTTTCGCTTGAGGATGCCCCAAAGATGTTCTATTGGGTTTAGGTCTGGAGACATGCTTGGCCAGTCCATCACCTTTACCCTCAGCCTCTTCAATAAAGCAGTGGTCGTCTTAGAGGTGTGTTTGGGGTCATTATCATGCTGGAACACTGCCCTGCGACCCAGTTTCCGGAGGGAGGGGATCATGCTCTGCTTCAGTATTTCACAGTACATATTGGAGTTCATGTGTCCCTCAATGAAATGTAACTCCCCAACACCTGCTGCACTCATGCAGCCCCAGACCATGGCATTCCCACCACCATGCTTGACTGTAGGCATGACACACTTATCTTTGTACTCCTCACCTGATTGCCGCCACACATGCTTGAGACCATCTGAACCAAACAAATTAATCTTGGTCTCATCAGACCATAGGACATGGTTCCAGTAATCCATGTCCTTTGTTGACATGTCTTCAGCAAACTGTTTGCAGGCTTTCTTGTGTAGAGACTTCAGAAGAGGCTTCCTTCTGGGGTGACAGCCATGCAGACCAATTTGATGTAGTGTGCGGCGTATGGTCTGAGCACTGACAGGCTGACCCCCCACCTTTTCAATCTCTGCAGCAATGCTGACAGCGCTCCTGCGCCTATCTTTCAAAGACAGCAGTTGGATGTGACGCTGAGCACGTGCACTCAGCTTCTTTGGACGACCAACGCGAGGTCGTTTCTGAGTGGACCCTGCTCTTTTAAAACGCTGGATGATCTTGGCCACTGTGCTGCAGCTCAGTTTCAGGGTGTTGGCAATCTTCTTGTAGCCTTGGCCATCTTCATGTAGCGCAACAATTCGTCTTTTAAGATCCTCAGAGAGTTCTTTGCCATGAGGTGCCATGTTGGAACTTTCAGTGACCAGTATAAGAGAGTGTGAGAGCTGTACTACTAAATTGAACACACCTGCTCCCTATGCACACCTGAGACCTAGTACCACTAACAAGTCACATGACATTTTTGAGGGAAAATGACAAGCAGTGCTCAATTTGGACATTTAGGGGTGTAGTCTCTTAGGGGTGTACTCACTTTTGTTGCCGGTGGTTTAGACATTAATGGCTGTAAATTGAGTTATTTTGAGGGAAGAATAAATTTACACTGTTATATAAGCTGCACACAGACTGCTTTTCATTGTGTCAAAGTGTCATTTTGTCAGTGTTGTCCCATGAAAAGATATACTTAAATATCTGCAGAAATGTGAGGGGTGTACTCACTTTTGTGATACACTGTATATATATATATATACGTATATATACAGTGTATCACAAAAGTGAGTACACCCCTCACATTTCTGCAAATATTTCATTATATCTTTTCATGGGACAACACTATAGACATGAAACTTGGATATAACTTAGAGTAGTCAGTGTACAGCTTGTATAGCAGTGTAGATTTACTGTCTTCTGAAAATAACTCAACACACAGCCATTAATGTCTAAATGGCTGGCAACATAAGTGAGTACACCCCACAGTGAACATGTCCAAATTGTGCCCAAATGTGTCGTTGTCCCTCCCTGGTGTCATGTGTCAAGGTCCCAGGTGTAAATGGGGAGCAGGGCTGTTAAATTTGGTGTTTTGGGTACAATTCTCTCATACTGGCCACTGGATATTCAACATGGCACCTCATGGCAAAGAACTCTCTGAGGATGTGAGAAATAGAATTGTTGCTCTCCACAAAGATGGCCTGGGCTATAAGAAGATTGCTAACACCCTGAAACTGAGCTACAGCATGGTGGCCAAGGTCATACAGCGGTTTTCCAGGACAGGTTCCACTCGAAACAGGCTTCGCCAGGGTCGACCAAAGAAGTTGAGTCCACGTGTTCGGCGTCATATCCAGAGGTTGGCTTTAAAAAATAGACACATGAGTGCTGCCAGCATTGCTGCAGAGGTTGAAGACGTGGGAGGTCAGCCTGTCAGTGCTCAGACCATACACCGCACACTGCATCAACTCAGTCTGCATTAGTCGTCATCCCAGAAGGAAGCTGACGCACAAGAAAGCCTGCAAACAGTTTGCTGAAAACAAGCAGTCCAAGAACATGGATTACTGGAATGCCCTGTGGTCTGACGAGACCAAGATAAACTTGTTTGGCTCAGATGGTGTCCAGCATGTGTGGCGGCGCCCTGGTGAGAAGTACCAAGACAACTGTATCTTGCCTACAGTCAAGCATGGTGGTGGTAGCATCATGGTCTTGGGCTGCATGAGTGTTGCTGGCACTGGGGAGCTGCGGTTCATTGAGGGAAACATGAATTCCAACATGTACTGTGACATTCTGAAACAGAGCATGATCCCCTCCCTTCAAAAACTGGGCCTCATGGCAGTTTTCCAACAGGATAACGACCCCAAACACAACCTCCAAGATGACAACTGCCTTGCTGAGGAAGCTGAAGGTAAAGGTGATGGACTAAACCCAATTGAGCACCTGTGGCGCATCCTCAAGTGGAAGGTGGAGGAGTTCAAGGTGTCTAACATCCACCAGCTCCGTGATGTCATCATGGAGGAGTGGAAGAGGATTCCAGTAGCAACCTGTGCAGCTCTGGTGAATTCCATGCCCAGGAGGGTTAAGGCAGTGCTGGATAATAATGGTGGTCACACAAAATATTGACACTTTGGGCACAATTTGGACATGTTCACTGTGGGGTGTACTCACTTATGTTGCCAGCCATTTAGACATTAATGGCTGTGTGTTGAGTTATTTTCAGAAGACAGTAAATCTTTACTGCTATACAAGTTGTACACTGACTACTCTAAGTTATATCCAAGTTTCATTTCTATAGTGTTGTCCCATGAAAAGATATAATAAAATATTTGCAGAAATGTGAGGGGTGTACTCACTTTTGTGATACACTGTATATATACAGTATATATATATATATATATATATATATACAGGGGTTGGACAAAATAACTGAAACACCTGGTTTTAGACCACAATAATTTATTAGTATGGTGTAGGGCCTCCTTTTGCGGCCAATACAGCGTCAATTGGTCTTGGAAATGACATATACAAGTCCTGCACAGTGGTCAGAGGGATTTTAAGCCATTCTTCTTGCAGGATAGTGGCCAGGTCACTACGTGATGCTGGTGGAGGAAAACATTTCCTGACTCGCTTCTCCAAAACACCCCAAAGTGGCTCAATAATATTTAGATCACTTTCATGTTCATTAAACCAATCTTTCACCAGTCTTGCTGTGTGTATTGGTGCATTGTCATCCTGATACACGGCACCACCTTCAGGATACAATGTTTGAACCATTGGATGCACATGGTCCTCCAGAATGGTTCGGTAGTCCTTGGCAGTGACGCGCCCATCTAGCACAAGTATTGGGCCAAGGGAATGCCATGATATGGCAGCCCAAACCATCACTGATCCACCCCCATGCTTCACTCTGGGCATGCAACAGTCTGGGTGGTACGCTTCTTTGGGGCTTCTCCACACCGTAACTCTCCCGGATGTGGGGAAAACAGTAAAGGTGGACTCATCAGAGAACAATACATGTTTCACATTGTCCACAGCCCAAGATTTGCGCTCCTTGCACCATTGAAACCGACGTTTGGCATTGGTACGAGTGACCAAAGGTTTGGCTATAGCAGCCCGGCCGTGTATATCGACCCTGTGGAGCTCCCGACGGACAGTTCTGGTGGAAACAGGAGAGTTGAGGTGCACATTTAATTCTGCCGTGATTTGGGCAGCCGTGGTTTTATGTTTTTTGGATACAATCCGGGTTAGCACCCGAACATCCCTTTCAGACAGCTTCCTCTTGCGTCCACAGTTAATCCTGGTGGATGTGGTTTGTCCTTCTTGGTGGTATGCTGACATTACCCTGGATACCGTGGCTCTTGATACATCACAAAGACTTGCTGTCTTGGTCACAGATGCGCCAGCAAGACGTGCACCAACAATTTGTCCTCTTTTGAACTCTGGTATGTCACCCATAATGTTGTGTGCATTGCAATATTTTGAGCAAAACTGTGCTCTTACCCTGCTAATTGAACCTTCACACTCTGCTCTTACTGGTGCAATGTGCAATTAATGAAGATTGGCCACCAGACTGGTCCAATTTAGCCATGAAACCTCCCACACTAAAATGACAGGTGTTTCAGTTATTTTGTCCAACCCCTGTATATATACTGTATATATATATATATATATATATATATATATATATATATATATATATATATATATATATATATATATACAGTGTATCACAAAAGTGAGTACACCCCTCACATTTCTGCAAATATTTCATTATATCTTTTCATGGGACAACACTATAGACATGAAACTTGGATATAACTTAGAGTAGTCAGTGTACAACTTGTATAGCAGTGTAGATTTACTGTCTTCTGAAAATAACTCAACACACAGCCATTAATGTCTAAATGGCTGGCAACATAAGTGAGTACACCCCACAGTGAACATGTCCAAATTGTGCCCAAAGTGTCAATATTTTGTGTGACCACCATTATTATCCAGCACTGCCTTAACCCTCCTGGGCATGGAATTCACCAGAGCTGCACAGGTTGCTACTGGAATCCTATTCCACTCCTCCATGATGACATCACGGAGCTGGTGGATGTTAGACACCTTGAACTCCTCCACCTTCCACTTGAGGATGCGCCACAGGTGCTCAATTGGGTTTAGTCCATCACCTTTACCTTCAGCTTCCTCAGCAAGGCAGTTGTCATCTTGGAGGTTGTGTTTGGGGTCGTTATCCTGTTGGAAAACTGCCATGAGGCCCAGTTTTCGAAGGGAGGGGATCATGCTCTGTTTCAGAATGTCACAGTACATGTTGGAATTCATGTTTCCCTCAATGAACTGCAGCTCCCCAGTGCCAGCAACACTCATGCAGCCCAAGACCATGATGCTACCACCACCATGCTTGACTGTAGGCAAGATACAGTTGTCTTGGTACTTCTCACCAGGGCGCCGCCACACATGCTGGACACCATCTGAGCCAAACAAGTTTATCTTGGTCTCGTCAGACCACAGGGCATTCCAGTAATCCATGTTCTTGGACTGCTTGTCTTCAGCAAACTGTTTGCGGGCTTTCTTGTGCGTCAGCTTCCTTCTGGGATGACGACCATGTAGACCGAGTTGATGCAGTGTGCGGCGTATGGTCTGAGCACTGACAGGCTGACCTCCCATGTCTTCAACCTCTGCAGCAATGCTGGCAGCACTCATGTGTCTATTTTTTAAAGCCAACCTCGGGATATGACGCCGAACACGTGGACTCAACTCCTTTGGTCGACCCTGGCGAAGCCTGTTCCGAGTGGAACCTGTCCTGGAAAACCGCTGTATGACCTTGGCCACCATGCTGTAGCTCAGTTTCAGGGTGTTAGCAATCTTCTTATAGCCCAGGCCATCTTTGTGGAGAGCAACAATTCTATTTCTCACATCCTCAGAGAGTTCTTTGCCATGAGGTGCCATGTTGAATATCCAGTGGCCAGTATGAGAGAATTGTACCCAAAACACCAAATTTAACAGCCCTGCTCCCCATTTACACCTGGGACCTTGACACATGACACCAGGGAGGGACAATGACACATTTGGGCACAATTTGGACATGTTCACTGTGGGGTGTACTCACTTATGTTGCCAGCTATTTAGACATTAATGGCTGTGTGTTGAGTTATTTTCAGAAGACAGTAAATCTACACTGCTATACAAGCTGTACACTGACTACTCTAAGTTATATCCAAGTTTCATGTCTATAGTGTTGTCCCATGAAAAGATATAATGAAATATTTGCAGAAATGTGAGGGGTGTACTCACTTTTGTGATACACTGTATATGTATGTATATATATATATATATATATATATATATATATATATATATATATATATATATATATATATATATATATATATATATATACTGTGTGTATATATATATATATATATATATATATATATATATATATATATATATATATATATATATATACACACAGTGTATCACAAAAGTGAGTACACCCCTCACATTTCTGCAGATATTTAAGTATATATTTTCATGGGACAACACTGACAAAATGACACTTTGACACAATGAAAAGTAGTCTGTGTGCAGCTTATATAACAGTGTAAATTTATTCTTCCTTCAAAATAACTCAATATACAGCCATTAATGTCTAAACCACCGGCAACAAAAGTGAGTACACCCCTTAGTGAAAGTTCCTGAAGTGTCAATATTTTGTGTGGCCACCATTATTTCCCAAAACTGCCTTAACTCTCCTGGGCATGGAGTTTACCAGAGCTTCACAGGTTGCCACTGGAATGCTTTTCCACTCCTCCATGACGACATCACGGAGCTGGCGGATATTCGAGACTTTGCGCTCCTCCACCTTCCGCTTGAGGATGCCTCAAAGATGTTCTATTGGGTTTAGGTCTGGAGACATGCTTGGCCAGTCCATCACCTTTACCCTCAGCATCTTCAATAAAGCAGTGGTCGTCTTAGAGGTGTGTTTGGGGTCATTATCATGCTGGAACACTGCCCTGCGACCCAGTTTCCGGAGGGAGGGGATCATGCTCTGCTTCAGTATTTCACAGTACATATTGGAGTTCATGTGTCCCTCAATGAAATGTAACTCCCCAACACCTGCTGCACTCATGCAGCCCCAGACCATGGCATTCCCACCACCATGCTTGACTGTAGGCATGACACACTTATCTTTGTACTCCTCACCTGATTGCCGCCGCACATGCTTGAGACCATCTGAACCAAACAAATTAATCTTGGTCTCATCAGACCATAGGACATGGTTCCAGTAATCCATGTCCTTTGTTGACATGTCTTCAGCAAACTGTTTGCGGGCTTTCTTGTGTAGAGACTTCAGAAGAGGCTTCCTTCTGGGGTGACAGCCATGCAGACCAATTTGATGTAGTGTGCGGCGTATGGTCTGAGCACTGACAGGCTGACCCCCCACCTTTTCAATCTCTGCAGCAATGCTGACAGCACTCCTGCGCCTATCTTTCAAAGACAGCAGTTGGATGTGACGCTGAGCACGTGCACTCAGCTTCTTTGGACGACCAACGCGAGGTCTGTTCTGAGTGGACCCTGCTCTTTTAAAATGCTAGATGATCTTGGCCACTGTGCTGCAGCTCAGTTTCAGGGTGTTGGCAATCTTCTTGTAGCCTTGGCCATCTTCATGTAGCGCAACAATTCGTCTTTTAAGATCCTCAGAGAGTTCTTTGCCATGAGGTGCCATGTTGGAACTTTCAGTGACCAGTATGAGAGAGTGTGAGAGCTGTACTACTAAATTGAACACACCTGCTCCCTATGCACACCTGAGACCTAGTAACACTAACAAATCACATGACATTTTGGAGGGAAAATGACAAGCAGTGCTCAATTTGGACATTTAGGGGTGTAGTCTCTTAGGGGTGTACTCACTTTTGTTGCCGGTGGTTTAGACATTAATGGCTGTGTATTGAGTTATTTTGAGGGAAGAATAAATTTACACTGTTATATAAGCTGCACACAGACTATTTTTCATTGTGTCAAAGTGTCATTTTGTCAGTGTTGTCCCATGAAAAGATATACTTAAATATCTGCAGAAATGTGAGGTGTGTACTCACTTTTGTGATACACTGTATATATACACACATATAAATGAACACACACACACACACACACACACACACATACAGTGTATCACAAAAGTGAGTACACCCCTCACATTTCTGCAGATATTTAAGTATATCTTTTCATGGGACAACACTGACAAAATGACACTTTGACACAATGAAAAGTAGTCTGTGTGCAGCTTATATAACAGTGTAAATTTATTCTTCCCTCAAAATAACTCAATATACAGCCATTAATGTCTAAACCACCGGCAACAAAAGTGAGTACACCCCTAAGAGACTACACCCCTAAATGTCCAAATTGAGCACTGCTTGTCATTTTCCCTGCAAAATGTCATGTGATTTGTTAGTGTTACTAGGTCTCAGGTGTGCATAGGGAGCAGGTGTGTTCAATTTAGTAGTACAGCTCTCACACTCTCTCATACTGGTCACTTGAAGTTCCAACATGGCACCTCATGGCAAAGAACTCTCTGAGGATCTTAAAAGACGAATTGTTGTGCTACATGAAGATGGCCAAGGCTACAAGAAGATTGCCAACACCCTGAAACTGAGCTGCAGCACAGTGGCCAAGATCATCCAGCGTTTTAAAAGAGCAGGGTCCACTCAGAACAGACCTCGCGTTGGTCGTCCAAAGAAGCTGAGTGCACGTGCTCAGCGTCACATCCAACTGCTGTCTTTGAAAGATAGGCGCAGGAGTGCTGTCAGCATTGCTGCAGAGATTGAAAAGGTGGGGGGTCAGCCTGTCAGTGCTCAGACCATACGTCGCACACTACATCAAATTGGTCTGCATGGCTGTCACCCCAGAAGGAAGCCTCTTCTGAAGTCTCTACACAAGAAAGCCCCCAAACAGTTTGCTGAAGACATGTCAACAAAGGACATGGATTACTGGAACCATGTCCTATGGTCTGATGGGACCAAGATTAATTTGTTTGGTTCAGATGGTCTCAAGCATGTGTGGCGGCAATCAGGTGAGGAGTACAAAGATAAGTGTGTCATGCCTACAGTCAAGCATGGTGGTGGGAATGCCATGGTCTGGGGCTGCATGAGTTCAGCAGGTGTTGGGGAGTTACATTTCATTGAGGGACACATGAACTCCAATATGTACTGTGAAATACTGAAGCAGAGCATGATCCCCTCCCTCCGGAAACTGGGTCGCAGGGCAGTGTTCCAGCATGATAATGACCCCAAACACACCTCTAAGACGACCACTGCTTTATTGAAGAGGCTGAGGGTAAAGGTGATGACTGGCCAAGCATGTCTCCAGACCTAAACCCAATAGAACATCTTTGGGGCATCCTCAAGCGGAAGGTGGAGGAGCGCAAAGTCTCGAATATCCGCCAGCTCCGTGATGTCGTCATGGAGGAGTGGAAAAGCATTCCAGTGGCAACCTGTGAAGCTCTGGTAAACTCCATGCCCAGGAGAGTTAAGGCAGTTCTGGGAAATAATGGTGGCCACACAAAATATTGACACTTCAGGAACTTTCACTAAGGGGTGTACTCACTTTTGTTGCCGGTGGTTTAGACATTAATGGCTGTATATTGAGTTATTTTGAGGGAAGAATAAATTTACACTGTTATATAAGCTGCACACAGACTACTTTTCATTGTGTCAAAGTGTCATTTTGTCAGTGTTGTCCCATGAAAAGATATAATAAAATATTTGCAGAAATGTGAGGGGTGTACTCACTTTTGTGATACACTGTATATATATATATATATATATATATATATATATATATATATATATACAGTGTATCACAAAAGTGAGTACACCCCTCACATTTCTGCAAATATTTCATTATATCTTTTCATGGGACAACACTATAGACATGAAACTTGGATATAACTTAGAGTAGTCAGTGTACAGCTTGTATAGCAGTGTAGATTTACTGTCTTCTGAAAATAACTCAACACACAGCCATTAATGTCTAAATGGCTGGCAACATAAGTGAGTACACCCCACAGTGAACATGTCCAAATTGTGCCCAAAGTGTCAATATTTTGTGTGACCACCATTATTATCCAGCACTGCCTTAACCCTCCTGGGCATGGAATTCACCAGAGCTGCACAGGTTGCTACTGGAATCCTCTTCCACTCCTCCATGATGACATCATGGAGCTGGTGGATGTTAGACACCTTGAACTCCTCCACCTTCCACTTGAGGATGCGCCACAGGTGCTCAATTGGGTTTAGTCCATCACCTTTACCTTCAGCTTCCTCAGCAAGGCAGTTGTCATCTTGGAGGTTGTGTTTGGGGTCGTTATCCTGTTGGAAAACTGCCATGAGTGCCAGTTTTCGAAGGGAGGGGATCATGCTCTGTTTCAGAATGTCACAGTACATGTTGGAATTCATGTTTCCCTCAATGAACCGCAGCTCCCCAGTGCCAGCAACACTCATGCAGCCCAAGACCATGATGCTACCACCACCATGCTTGACTGTAGGCAAGATACAGTTGTCTTGGTACTTCTCACCAGGGCGCCGCCACACATGCTGGACACCATCTGAGCCAAACAAGTTTATCTTGGTCTCGTCAGACCACAGGGCATTCCAGTAATCCATGTTCTCTGACTGCTTGTCTTCAGCAAACTGTTTGCGGGCTTTCTTGTGCGTCAGCTTCCTTCTGGGATGACGACCATGCAGACCGAGTTGATGCAGTGTGCGGCGTATGGTCTGAGCACTGACAGGCTGACCTCCCACGTCTTCAACCTCTGCAGCAATGCTGGCAGCACTCATGTGTCTATTTTTTAAAGCCAACCTCTGGATATGACGCCGAACACGTGGACTCAACTTCTTTGGTCAACCCTGGCGAAGCCTGTTCCGAGTGGAACCTGTCCTGGAAAACCGCTGTATGACCTTGGCCACCATGCTGTAGCTCAGTTTCAGGGTGTTAGCAATCTTCTTATAGCCCAGGCCATCTTTGTGGAGAGCAACAATTCTATTTCTCACATCCTCAGAGAGTTCTTTGCCATGAGGTGCCATGTTGAATTTCCAGTGGCCAGTATGAGAGAATTGTACCCAAAACACCAAATTTAACAGCCCTGCTCCCCATTTACACCTGGGACCTTGACACATGACACCAGGGAGGGACAACGACACATTTGGGCACAATTTGGACATGTTCACTGTGGGGTGTACTCACTTATGTTGCCAGCTATTTAGACATAAATGGCTGTGTGTTGAGTTATTTTCAGAAGACAGTAAATCTACACTGCTATACAAGCTGTACACTGACTACTCTAAGTTATATCCAAGTTTCATGTCTATAGTGTTGTCCCATGAAAAGATATAATGAAATATTTGCAGAAATGTGAGGGGTGTACTCACTTTTGTGATACACTGTATATATATATACAGTATATATATATATATATATATATATGCGTGTGTGTGTGTATATGTACAATATATGTATATATATATATGTGTGTGTGTGTGTATAGATGTAAATATATATATATATGTGTATTTTTTTTATATAGACACCCGTCTGTGTTCATCCAGACCGTGTCCCGGCAATTCGACCTGTGTTGAAACAGGCGAGGGTGGATTCCTCTGTATCTGTCCTCCCGGGTACACGGGCAAAAGCTGCCAGCTGAGGAACGGACCGTGCCTGACGAACGGGTAAAACGATCATGTTTTATTTTTTAATGTTTTATTTATTTTTTACTGTTTTTGCAGTAAATGAGGACCAAGTCCATACTAGTGCAGATGGTTTCTGACTTGTGGGATGAATTGGAATGTCGACTACAATTTAAATGCTATTTTTTGACTGAATGGGCTTCCCAAAAGAGTGGAGACTGTTTCAGCACTAAATGAGAACCAAGTTCATACTAATGCTGATTAAGGTTGTCAGATGCTAAGGTGTCCACATACTTCTGCACACATACTAAGACCATTTGGCCTGTCGACTCTCGTTTTCAGCTCCCCGTGTCAGAACGGCGGCACCTGCGTGGACCATAACGGCTCCGACGTTCGCCCGTCCTGCCGCTGTCCCCCCGGATTCACTGGAGATTTCTGCGAGATCGAAACAGACACGTGCGAGCCGAACCCGTGTCGGAACGGCGCCACGTGCAGGGATCACGGACGGACCTACACCTGCGTTTGCCCCCCTGCTTTCTCCGGCCCCGTGTGCAACGTCAGCCTGGTTTCATGCTCTGACAGGACCTGCGCCAACGGAGGCACCTGCTTAAACCAGACCGTCGGCCGGACCCGATGCGTCTGCCCGCCGGGCCTGACGGGACCCTGGTGCGACTTTCACGTCGTCAGGTTCAAACCTCCGAGCACCGGTCACCATCCCAAGCGGTACACTCTGCCGGCTCACGCCTTCGACAGGCTCCTGCGGTCCCCTCGGCGGGAGCTCCTGAAGGTCACCGTGAAGGAGACGGTGCATTCTTCCAGTCCGCTGATCACCCGCAGCCAGATCGTCTGCTTCGCCGTTCTGGGTCTGCTGACCTGCCTGGTGGTGTTGGGAACCACGGGCATCATCTTCTTCAATCGCTGCGAGTCTTGGCTGGCTAATGCCAAGTACAGCCAGCTGGTACGCCAGCAGAGGGACCTCCTAGGGGCCGAGGGTGGGGAGCGTCCCATAAACGTCATCCTGCCCGAGAAAATCAAGCTGAACAAATACGGGAAGCAGTACACCTCTATATAAGCCTGTTTATATGGAGATCCGTATCGTGCACGGAGTGTCATGCACCATTCAGCCAGCAGAGGTCGTTTTTTACACTGCTCCTGTCCCAACTTTTTTTTAACATGGTGTATTTATTACGTTAAGTGTGTGTGTGTGTGTGTGTGTGTGTGTGCAGAATCATTGCAGTTGGGGTTTGTAAGCAAACGATTCTTGACACGTCGGCTTTTGTATATAGAATCATACAAACTTCAGTTTCATAAAAGTTGGGACAGTGTGTAAGATGCTTATAAATATATAAACAGAAAGTAGGGATTTGAACATTTTACCCTCTGACACGTGTGCAGTAGCCGACCATATGATTCATATGGAGATCCGTATTGCGCGCTGATCAGCCAGCAGAGGTTGTATTTGCAGCATTTTTGAGGAATCTCTGGGAACTAGCCAATCATTCTCCCTTTAGTCGCCCAGCCTGCCGGTAGCAGAGCTGAAATTTGAACTCGCGAGTGTGCTAGTGTGTGCAGTAGTTGACCGCTTCTTCTTACTTGCATGAGGGGGGTTCATATGGAGATCCGTATCGTGTACGGAGAGTAATGCATCGATTTTTAGTCTTACTTCTCCCAACTTTTTTTAAACATGGCATGTTGTTTAATAATGCAAAACTTTAAACATGGTCTCTACAGTTATAATTAAATGAGGTTAAAAGGGATTTGTAAAGTATTTTGGGTTGTTTTATAAGAGTACTGTCCCAATTTGTTGTGGAATTGAGATTTATACAGTCCTGACAGCTCTGAATATAAATATAAACAGATGTGTTATCTATGGCAGAGCTGCCATTCATGAACCTTCTGTATGGAAGAACAGTATACCAAGATGCATCAGGTGGTGTAAGGAACACCAACCCTGGACCTCTGAGCAGCAAAGAAACGTAATACAATCTGATTATTTAGTTTCAGCTTGTCTTCTACATCTGGACAGATCTACGGACGCCTTCAGCGTGTTAAACATGAGGTCATTTTACAGGACAGGTGCACGGTGCAAACCTTTGTTCTTAATGAAGTTCTGTGTTGTAATTACCACAGCATGCACATTTAACTGTCAAGTTTATTTTGAGAAGCTATACAAATACCCAAGTCGGTTTGTTGAACATTACAAGGTGCGCAGTATAGCCAAAAGTATGTGGACACCTGATCAGAAGCTATTGGACGTCCTGTTTAAATCAAGCTTTGAAGCGTATCCCTGACTTATTATGACTGATGTATAAATTTGGTAGCAATGGGTGTGACAAACACCTGAACTTGAACCTGAATAATTACAAAGGGTGTCCAAATACTTTTGGTCATATAGTGTATATTTGGTTTGCTTTACTGGTTTGTATAGAGAAGGAAGAAATAAATATGGACATGAGAATTCCAGTAGGTGCATTGTGTATTTATGAAGAAACAGCCAGATGTTTTCCACAGCTGTAGCTGGAGGTTCAGACCATCTCCGAGACCTTGGTGATAGAAAGCTTGCTTGACTGTACACAGTCTTCAACATGCTCACGTCTTCTTTTTTTTGTTTGTTTCTTTTGTGTCTGGTGGGTTACCAATTAGAAGCTTGTGGGTTCATATCCCGGCTCTCTGGCATGCATTCACTGTTGGGCCCTTGAGCAAGGCCCTTTGTTGTCTCAGTTCCAGGGGACGTGACCATGCACGCTGACCTGGGGTCTTCCAAACAAGCTGGGATTTGCGAAGGAAGAATTTCAATGTGCTGTATGCTTATATATACTGTATGTATATATGACAAATGAAGGCGTTCCATCTGCCATGGGTTATCTTATTATTCTCCCTTGGTACATGGTAGAAAACCGCTGTTCCATGTACTTATTCCACTGTTCTGGTCTGCATTTAGGGATTTTTTGGGTTTGTTTTAATAGCGTTTGCAGCAAAATGATACTTTGCTGCCTCCTTGTGGCGCTGCTGGTGTGTCAACAAAAATACCTGATCATAAACCTGTTGGATATCCAATTCCTAAACCCTATTTTGCGTCCATATTTATATTAAATCACATTTATAAAAGCATTTAATTTTCTGCAAACGCTTTCTGCAATATTTTGGAATGTGTCTCTTGGAACTTGTGCTCATTCAGACCAAGGAGCGTTTGTAAAGTCATGTTATACTGTTAGAAGAAAGGCCTGGTTTGCAACCAACATTTCAATTCCAATGTACTGTGTTTAATGTTTCCCATTCAATTTTAAAACCTCCTTTTCCCAGCATACATCAGTGGATCATTTCTAAGCAAAATAAGTAATAAAGGATGTCACAAGGTTTGCAGGAGCAGCAACTGGACACGTTGATCATAGCTTTACCTGTGGGATGAAGATGGAAACCCTCTCTATCTACAAGTGACTGCTATGTCTACAGATCAGAACCCGTAGGTAAGCCTGGTAAGAAATGTTAGTAGGTCATCTGGCTGGGCTGGATGGCTACATGGACAACAATTGGCTGTTGTTCATACAGGGTGAGGAGCCGGGACCTCATAACCGATGCAATTACGACCTCTGCTGGCTGGGTGATGGCACCTGTACAGAGTCGAGGTATAATGCGTTGATCAGGGTGAGGCTCTCCGTACACAAAGCTGATCCGCATATGAACTCGGCCCTGTGCAGGTAAGAAGATAGTTTTGGGTCTTTTATGTAAATAAACACAAAAGGAGCTTAAATAAAATCACATTTTTGTAAAACATGGAGTGATTTGTTATCTATTATGCATCACACACATAAAAAAAAGTAATTCTACCTTTGCTTGGTCATTCAGTCCACCTGTTAACCAATTTTAATTGGTCTGGTGATGATACAGATGATGGCAGTTACAGGGTTGTAACAATTTCTGCCACTATTCTTTTCTGTGACTGAATTATTATCTGTTAACATGAACTACTGGAACAGTGCTCTCGTGCTAATCCAAAAACCAGGAGAAAACAAACTGCTGGAACAGAGCAGAAAGAGGCCTTTGCTCTGAAATGCCGACAGACATCAGCACATAATGCCAAGCTTGCTGGGCTGTAAACAGTGAATCCTGTGTTCCTGCAGCTTTTACTAAACAGCCGAGATGTGTTTGCTGTTTTTTGGATGACATCTGACCACCATCCAGACATAATTCCAGACAGGTGTGTTGTTTTTTAGTCTTGTGTTGTTAACAGCTGCTGGACAAGGAGAACTGACCATTTCTTTTCTCCGTCCAGCGACGGATTCCTACAGAGAGCTGAAACACGTACGGAGGATCACATCTTTCTTTCCTTTGACTAGAGATGTAACGATGCACCACAAGACAGTTAAAAATCAGTGCACATGTGACACGATTCGAATCGGTTATTCATTTCAGATGAATTGATATTCGGTTTAAACAGCAGAGGGCACTGGCGCTATATATATTTTTTTAAATAAAGGGACGTTCATTATTTAGATAAATAAAAGATGAGCACAAATACAATCTTTTATTTTATTTTAAAGAGAAATAATAAAAGGAAACTTTGTCATAATTTGTCTTCAATTTCATTTTGTTTAAAAAATCGGAGAAAAATTGTATCGTGAACCCAGTATCGTGAATTGTATCGCATCGTGGGTAGATGGTATCGATACATCCCAACCTTTGACACAGCCAGCAGTGTTAGCTGAGCACATGACCAGACTAACGGCTACTTAGTTACACTTGTTGTAGCCAGTGTAGCCTAGTGGTTAAGATACTGGACTAGTAATCCAAAGGTTGCTGGTTCAAGCCCCACCACTGCCAGGTTGCCACTGTTGGGCCCTTAAGCAAGGCCCTTAACCCTCAATTGCTTAGACAATATACTGTCACAGTAGTGTAAGTCTCTTTGGATAAAAGTGTCCGCTAAATGCTGAAAATGTAAATGTAAATATAACGGTTAACCCATCCTGGAGAACGTTAGCTGCTAAAAGGAAGTCGTATAGTGGTGGCTAATGTAGCTAAATGCTAAACCGCCTTCTTAAAACTGTTACACTTAAGTAAATCTCAAAAGTTTAGCTTTTTTTTTCTTCATAGCAATGCTAACTTAGCATTTCTAGCACCAAGGACAGGTCCAAATTCTATTGCATTCGATATTTGAGTCCCTAGATGGCGCAAGATATTAAAATTCGTTAATAAAAAAAACGTCCTCTCTTTAGCACTGACCTTAGCTAAACGTCTATCAAAAATGTTCTCGGTTTAGCCTTTCTGCTACATTTTTACCCATGTTTTCCTTCCAGATTTTGAAGTAGTTGGTTCAAAAGTGACCAAAATTGACCTTCATTCATTGTTTACCAGTGAAGTCCAGATTAAATTGAAGTGTTTACAGTCCAATTTTGAAGCTATTCATGGTGCTGCATCAAATTAGCCTTTTTTTTTTTTACCACTGTGCCTCAATAGTCTTTCTTTAATCTCAATGTAACCGTCGCCAATTCGAGTTTCACAGAGACCCGTACAGGTCTACTGTGCACTGAGAGCCACATTATGAATTTAATTCAATTCAGTTCAATTCAATTTGATCATTATGCTAGTACAGAGTTCTACAGAGTAATGAAATGCCGTCGAGCTGCTTCTCCAATACAGTGATAAAGAATTAAGAATATTCAAGACGTTTTAAGAAACTCAGAGACACAAAGACCACAGCCATGAATTTATTTATTTATTTATTAGGATTTTAACGTCATGTTTTACACTTTGGTTACATTCATGACAAAAAGGGTAGCTACTCATTACACAAGATTCATCAGTTCACAAGTTTAGTATTAAACACAGTCACGGACAGTTTTTGTGTCTCTAATTCACCTCACTTGCACACCTTGAACTGTGGGAGGAAACCGGAGCTCCCTGAGGAAACCCACGCGGACACGGAAAGAACATACAAACTCCACACAGAAAGGACTCAGACCACCCCACCTGGGGATCGAAACCAGGACCTTCTTGCTGTGAGGGGGCAATGCTACCCACTTAGCCACCATGTATAAGTTCCTCAAGAAGTCTGAAGGGTTTACTGAACATATATTAGTTCACAATACACACTTGTGGTGTAGAAAGCTCTTCAGTGTCATCTAACTTTGTTGATTTGATTGATAGCCATTGTCTTATCTATGCCCTTAGACATGGTTAGTTTGACCGCACACACTAAAAAATACATGGAAATGCGGTCTGTCTAAAATGCCCAGTTTTACATTAGAGAGAATCTGAATGGTGAGATGTTTTGTTTTGCATGATGTATGTGACACCGTCTAGAATCTAGCGAGCTTTACATTGGGCTGGTCGGTCTATGAGGTCATTAGAGAAAAGATTAAAGTGCTAGTAACCCACAGTGACCAGAGTCATTGAGGACCACTGTTATAACAGGGCCTTAGGTGGGACGCCCATATGTCCTTAACCGGCGAGAGTCAGGCTGCAAGCGTTCAGCCGCAGTGGTCGTGTAGGTTTGAAATCTGGAAAATAGTGGGCTTTCATATCCAGATACAAAGACTGAATAAAATCTGTTTGATTCCTTGATTGAATACTTCTTGATTGCAGTGTTTCTAAATTGTCCATGACTGTATATTTTGTATAATAAACTTGTGAACTGATGAATCTTGTGTAATGCGTTGCTACCGTTTCTGGCATGAATGTAACCAAAGTGTAAAACATTTTGTTAAAATCCTAGTAAATTAAATAAATAATTAATGTCTTGGATGACACACGATTCAACACAAGTCTCATCTTTTTAATTCCAGGATTTCAGCTTCAGATGGAGATGATGCTTCACTGATTCCTCACCCACGTGCTTCTACTTATGGACATATTTCTGCTCCAGCGTTCTCCGCACCATGTGGAAGAAGGTGAACACTCAACCCGCTTCAGGTCCTTGCTGAAATGTCTTCAGGAGTGTTTTAACTGTTGCACATGATTTTGGTTCAGTGTTGCTGCCCCCATACAGCCCTTAAATATCACATCCATGCTAGCCTTGTGTGTTAAGTTAATCCTATTCTTTTCTATTGTTTGATTTACTTCTTTTCTTTGCATAGCCCAAAATGTGACTGTAAAATGTGACTTAAATCTCTCAGTTGATTAATACACTACATGGCAAAAGTACATGGACTCAGTGCTAACAGGCTTTCCAGTATGTTTAAGCAGGACAGTGTTTTTAAAAACATGGTTTGATGAGTTTGATGTGGAGGAAGTCCAGTAGCCTGAAAAGAGACCTTAACTAGGGTGAACAGCCAATTGTGTTGTATTGGTAGTTTGTCCCATCAGGCCTGTTGGTTTCTCTCAAGACTTAAACCCACAACTACAACAGACTCGCTAAATAAACTGCTGCGCCAATCAGTTGCCCAATTTATGGTTACCCTTGCTTAGTATTTTCTAGTGGAGCCCCTGCAATGTGCATTCCTGCGGGCTGGTACGGGTGCCTACGCAGATTGGGGTGGGTCACGTGGACGTGGACAACTCCGTGTGGGAGCCCAACATTGGCAGGTGATAAGACACGGCTGGACACGTGTCAGAGGGGACGTGTTATGATCCGACTTTCCTTGATCACATGGGGTGTTATGCAAGCAGCACCGGATTCACAATCGGGAATCGGAAATGACTAGATTAAGGGATAAAGGAGGGGATATTGGAAAGAGAGTCAGAGACGATAGCTCATCTATTGCTGCTGTTTGAGTCGGTCATCTTCTAGACCTTCATCAGTGGTCACAGGATGCTGCCCACGTGGCGCTGTTGGCTGGGTATTTTTGGTTGGTGGACTATTCTCAGTCCAACAGTGACAGTGAGGTGTTTAAAAACTCCAGCAGTGCTGCTGTGTCTGATCCACTCATACCAGTACAACACACACTAACACACCACCACCATGTCAGTGTCACTGCAGTGCTGAGAATGATCCACCACCTAAATAATACCTGCTCTGTGGTGGTCCTGTAGGGGTCCTGACCATTAAAGAACAGCATGAAAGGCTAACATCATGCAGAGAAATAGATGAACTACAGTCAGTAATTGTAGAACTACAAAGTGCTTATATATGGGAAGTGAAGCTGATAAAATGGACAGTGAGTGTAGAAACAAGGAGGTGGTTTTAATGTTATGGCCGATCTGTGTATTTAAAGATCGGGAAATTCTGGAAAATGGAAACTTAAGTTATTAATGAAACCTGTAAAAAGAAAACCCAGACTGACCTCGTCCGCTCCGAAATGCGGTTAATTGTAGCAATCTGTGTCGGTGACCACCGGGGTCAAAACGTCCATCTGCTTTTAATCGCTTTTTGGAAAGTCTGTCAAATGTCACCCCCACTATCAGTGTTTCTCATAACAATGAACCCAGGTTGTGAGATCGGGTTACTCGTTTAGAGAAAAGAATTCAGGGTTTTCACCCCCAATGGAGCGTGATGTGCTGGGAAATGCTTACGAATAATGTAAAATAATCACTACGGGCCAGAAGTATGTTTTTTTTTCCAATTATTTTGGCAACGGGTCAATAAAGAATGCTTCCATGTTTCACTTCTCAGTGCCTCATTCAGCACTGTTTGAATGAATTGGAACGTTAACTGTACGTTTCTCAAATCTTGGTGCTTTATGAGAAGATTGGAGGCTGTTATAGCTGCAAAGAGGAGGGAAGGGGCCAAGTTCATACCAACACCATGGTTTTCGGAATAGGATTTTTAGTAAACTCATGGTCAGGTGTCTACATACTTTTGACATATAGTATACTGGACCCCCGCATCCCCCCCATTTATCTCCCAATCAATTCCAGTTCCTGATTGTGAATTCGCAGCCTCTTGCACAACCCCTGATCTGATCAAGGAGAACCGGATCACCACACGCCCTTTCCGATACATTTCCATTTGCAACCGCTTCTTGTCACCTACCAGTTTTGACTTAGCACACAAAGCTGTATTGCATATGGACAGCCTGGCTAAGCTCCATGTGATCCCTCTCCCCCCTTCCAATCTGCGCATTCACCTGGACCATCCTGGGAATTGCAAATCACAGGAGCAGAGGGAAAGGGCCCTGTTCCAGTTCGACCCTCCCTCCCTCAAGCACAGCCAACTGTGTGTGTGTGTGGATGCCCAGGCAGGTTGGTAGCTCTGCTGAGATTCGAACCCACAAGTTTGAACACTCCACAGTAGAGTGCTATCATGTTGCTGCTCCACACGAGCACCCGCTGCTATTCTACTACCTATGTCTCATACAAGAGTCTGCCATGTTTGCATTTGAGAGCAGTAAACACTGGACACGTATTGGTTACAGAATACTCTTGACTTTAGATTTTTGGAGCTCTGTTCTCCTCCTAGCATTGACGTTGAGTTGTTCTAAAGTCCCAACAACACTGCTGTACCTGCTACACTTCTAAAACACACTACCATATTAATATCACACTGGTGACAATGCAGTTCTGAGAGTGGTCCACAACCTAAACATTATCTGGTCAGTGGGGTCTTATGGGGGTCTTTTTTAACTGCTGAATGGGGTACTGGGAGTGGGAGTGGGAGTGACAGTGTACAGGGTAACAGATGGGCTACAGTTAGTAGTTCAAAACAACATTTAAAATAATGTAGCATTAATTAAAATGCATATATATATACACACACTGATCATTTGATCAGCTCCACTTACCATATAGAAGCACTTTGTAGTTCTACAATTACTGACTGTAGTCCATCTATTTCTTTACATACCTTTTAAGCCTGCTTTCATCCTGTTCTTCAATGGTCAGGACCACCACAGAGTAGGTATTATTTAGGTGGTGGATCATCCTCAGCACTGCAGTGACACTGACGTGGTGTTGGTGTGTTAGTGTGTGTTGTGCTGCTGGAGTTTTAAAAGAGTGTCCACTCACTGTCAACTCTATTAGACACTCCTACCTGGTTGGTCCACCTTGTAGATGTAAAGTCAGAGACGATCGCTCATCTATTGCTGCTGTTTGAGTTGGTCATCTTCTAGACCTTCATCAGTGGTCACAGGACGCTGCCCACAAATTGGTGTTGGCTGGGTATTTTAGGTTGGTGGACTAT
This sequence comes from Trichomycterus rosablanca, assembly GCF_030014385.1. NCBI lineage: Eukaryota > Metazoa > Chordata > Actinopteri > Siluriformes > Trichomycteridae > Trichomycterus > Trichomycterus rosablanca. The sequence continues at coordinate 3,991,527 of NC_086000.1, read as the reverse complement.
TCTCAGTCCAGCAGTGACAGTGAGGTGTTTATAAACTCCATCAGTGCTGCTGTGTCTGATCCACTCATACCAGCACAACACACACTAACACACCACCACCATGTCAGTGTCACTGCAGTGCTGAGAATCATCCTCCACCCAAATAATACCTGCTCTGTGGTGGTCCTGTGGGGGTCCTGTCCATTGAAGAAACAGAAACAAATGGACTACAGTCAGTAATTGTAGAACTACAAAGTGCTTCTATATGGTAAGTGGAGCTGATAAAATGGACAGTGAGCGTAGAAACAAGGAGGTGGTTTTAATGTTATGGCTGATCGGTGTATATATATAAATCGTTTGTATATTCTAGGTTGGCGTAGTCATTTTAAGATTCTTTCAAAGCCAAATACCATGAGAGAGCTCTGTGGGTATTAACATGATGGCGTGTTGATGGATGTGTTAACAAAGAAAACAGACAACCTTAACAGCAGCTCTCCTTTAAACAAAGATCCTTTATCAAACCTTCATGCTGCTACGCTAATGTTCACCTAAAGCTTTGATTATATGGGATAGTGCAAGCGTGTACAAGTTCACATACGCTTGAAAGGAACATGTAAGCTGATTAGCCAAAACATTAGGACCAACCACTGAAATACCTATTTAGTTCTATAGGGATTTGGTTTGAATTCACTTCACAGTGCCCTGTTCAGCACTGGTGGAATGAATTAGAATGTCAACTGTACGTTTCTCAAGTCTTGGAGCTTTACGAGAACATTGGATGCTGTTATAGCTGCAAAGAGAAGGGAAGGCGGCTAAACTAAAATGCCTATACACTCCTATCTGGTGCACATATTGATTATTTTAGGGCTACAGATATACTTTGTGGGTATACTGTTACTGACTGTAGCCCATCTGTTGCCCTGAACCCCATTCATCAGTTCAAAGGGACCCTCATGAGACCCCACTGACCAGATGATGTTTGAGTAGTCGACCAATCTTAGCACTGCAGTGACACCAGTTTGATAATAACATGGAAACCTATGGTTGTCTCTCAATGTAGTGTGTTTAAATGTAGCAGGTGCAGCTGTGTTGTTGGGATAATCGTTCCTACTAGAGATGGACGAGATGTCAGCGATTGCAAAGAACAAACTCAGTTTTCTCTAATGACGATGCTGCCGGTGCGAACGCAGGGCGATCAGCAATTCAGGCGACGCGAGGCAATAAATCGCTGCCAATCTGAGCATAGGGTAAGCCAATCCATCTTGTGACGTACAGACATTGAAGGACCTGCTGGTGACATCCTGGTACCAGATTTCACAGGACTTTATCAGATGTCTTGTAGAGTTCTACAATGTCATTTAACCTCATGGCATGGCCTCTGAATACCTTACTAGTAATTATGACTGACTGTAACTAACTGGTGACTTCTCTGTGCCCATATAAACATGGCTAGTTTGATAGGCTGCACCCATTACCAAGTACCAAGCCCAAAACATTATGACCACCTCCTTGTTTCTACACACACTGTCCATTTTATCAGCTCCACTTACCATATAGAAGCACTTTGTAGTTCTACAATTACTGACTGTAGTCCATCTGTTTCTCTACATGCTGTTCTTCAATGGTCAGGACCCCCACAGGACCACCACAGAGCAGGTATTATTTGGGTGGTGGATCATTCTCAGCACTGCAGTGACACTGACATGGTGGTGGTGTGTTAGTGTGTGTTGTGCTGGTATGAGTGGATCAGACACAGCAGCGCTGCTGGAGTTTTTTAAACACCTCACTGTCACTGCTGGACTGAGAATAGTCCACCAACCAAAAATATATCCAGCCAACAGAGGCCCGTGGGAAGCATCCTGTGACCACTGATGAAGGTCTAGAAGATGAACAACTCAAACAGCAGCAATAGATGAGCGATCGTCTCTGACTTTACATCTACAAGGTGGACCAACTAGGTAGGAGTGTCTAATAGAGTGAATAGTGAGTGGACATGGTATTTGAAAACTGCAGCAGCGCTGCTGTGTCTTGACTGTGGACGGTGTCACCCAAGTTTTCGCAGCTCCTAGTTTTTAATGGGAAGGTGGTTGTTGGTTGATCTGACCATCCAGACGGCTCTCAGCATACGGTGGTAGTTTGGGTTTTATCTCTGACCCTTAGGTGACCTGTTGCATGATACCTACACGGGGTAAATAAAAACGTAGAAGGCCGTAACTCAAAGTAAAGCCCGCAGGCTCGTGGTAATTACAGAAGAAGTGCTTCGCAGCGTGGGAGATCAACCCGAAGTGAGTGTGAGTAACATAGAGCAGTCGGGTTTCCGGCTGCTGGCTGACATCTGTCTCTGATTTACTCTCTCGGAATTTCGGACGCTGCTTGAGAACGAGTTTTCAGTTTTAGTGAGACACTATGTGGCTAAAAGTATGTGGATACGCTTCCAACTTTGTAGCAACTCATGTGAAGGTTTTCCTTTAGTAATTAGAAGAACAGTCTACATACTTTGATACCATAGGCTTGGTCTGTTTTCTTCAACAAAGGTCAGTCAGATTTGAAGCAGCTCTGGACAGTAACACCTCTGTCCTAAAAGAAAATCTCAAATCTGTGACGTCCATTGACCAAAGGTGTTGAGTTTCCAAAACAAGTGTCAATGTAGGGTCACTGAAGACATTCCTGTGTAAATAACTCATTTGTATGTAGCCCATGTTGACCCATTTAGCCTTTCCTGGCATTTCCCTGGCATTCTCTTGGCATTCAAGTTGGCTGGTTGAGCGTCTGCAGGGGCCGTATCTGGCAGGCATGGTAATGTGGTAGTACAGGGATTGAGCTGGCATTGCCATGAAGCTGAAGACCCACCAAGACTCAACAGGGGGCTTCATATTTTCACAGGGAGGTAATGAAATGGTAAAGGAAGCTGAAAACAAGGACCAGCAGGAACACAATAAGCGTTTTTACCCATTGGTACTGACCCATCGGCTTTTTTGTCCAGTATTGTTGCCTGACCATGTCGAATTCCATGTCTTGCTTCAAAATCTCTTCTTCACAATCGGACTATTTAGACTCCTTATTTGTCGCTTTGTGAAACCATTTACCATCAGTTACAGCTTCAAGTTCTCTGGATGGATCCCTACAAGCTTTGGACACTGATTTGGCAGTTTATCTCACTCTTCATGCCAGGATCTCTCAATCTCTCAGTGTCAGCTTGGATGGCAAGAGCCTGTGAACAGTCTTAAACTCCATCAACACCTGTAGAGAGACTTTCAGTCTAGGGGTCTCTTTGAAAACCTAGTGAGCTGCCTTGCTGCCTACTGCCTACGTAGTGAGATGCCTAAGTAGAGAGGATTGTTGGAGAAGTGAACAGGTGTTGGTTTTATTCATTGATAAATTGGCTTGTCAGTCCAATCTCGATGCCTGACCCCGTCTAAATTCCCACAGACATGCTTCAAAATCTCATGGAAAGCCTTAACACAAGGGTGTGATTGGGAGACCAACTCCATATTAATCCACATGGTTTTGGTCTTAATGTCCAGCCAGGTCAAGGTCAGAAGGTCAGGTGTCCACATACTTTTGGCTATGAGTGTCATTTCTCAGAACTGTGATCTCACCTCTGAAATACTGGGGCCGACTGAGGTAAAAATGGAGCGGAAGTCATTTCGGACCACAGGATCAGATAAGAAGAATCTGACATGTTTTCTCTTGGCGTGACATGCCGGTTGCTGCGATACAGGAACCCCGCTGCGCAGTTCATCCAAGGTAAACGGGAGTCGTGCACGGCTTTGATTTAGAAGAGGGTGGTGGTGGTGATGGGGTGGAGTGTTGCTGTTTAGCGTGATCGAGCTATCTAGGACTGTCTTGTAAAAAAATGTGACAGCCTTCACGGTGCTCCATCACTTGCGCTTCTGGATGTGTGCCATCCTAATAAGTATGCGGGAGGTGATCCACCCCCTCCAGCACCCAGCCTGGTCCTGCGCTGTCCTCGGATGAACCGCGCACGGCTGCCAAGAATGAAGCGCAGTTTATAGAGGCTAAATGGATTAGGAGTCATCCCTGAATTTCAGCAAGCAGAAAGAAGACTGTGGGGGGGCCCTAAAGGATGGTAAGCTTTTTTTTTTTTAATGGACTTCGCCTTGTGCTTCTGTGAGAAACTAAAATAAAGAGGAAAGGTACAAAGCCGGCAAAGAGTGGATAACGAGGAAAGCATATTAGGCAAGAGCGGATGGAAGGATTACTCGGTTGTGCGGGAGGAGTCCTCAGATGAACCCTGTGAGGGAGTGCGCTGGTGCTGACAGCTCGCAGTACATTCAGAATGTTGGACAAGCTAAAAGGATGCCAGGAGGTATGTTAGCGAAGTGGGAAAACATTTTCAGACGCTTCGTGTGCATGTGATGCGTCATCTGATGTGACCTAGTTCATAATTGCCATTTTTTACCCATAAATCTACCTTTATTACCCCATAATGATGAAATTTTCTCTTCACAAAAGCTGTAGCCTAGTGGTACAGGTACTTGATTAGTAATCCAAAGGTCACTGGTTCTAGCCCTACAACTGCCATTTTGCTGCTGTTGGGCCCTTGAGCAAGGCCCTCAACCCTCAATTGCTCAGACGGTATACCCTTTATTCAAGCTTTGGATCTCTCAGTGTCAGCTTGGTTCCTAAACTCAATCAACACCTGTAGAGAGGCTTTCATTCTAGGGGTCTGTCCGAAAACCTAGTGAGCTGCCTTGCTGCCTACTGCCCACCTGGGCAGCTGCCTAAGTAGAGAAGATTCTAATAAGACATCAAACTCATAAGGCAGATTATTTAGACGCACTAAAGATTACGTAATTGCAGTTTTCACTTACTAAGCTTAGACTGAGGTGACGGTTCAGTTAGCCGAGGCTAACTATATATACTATATATATATATATATATATATATATATATATATTGTTTATGCAATTTCTCCCCTTTTTCTCCCTTTTAGCGCATCCAATTGCGTCATGCTTCCTCTCCACCAATGCCGATCCCCGCTCTGATTGAGGAGAACGAAGCTAACCCACGCCCCCTCCAACACGTGGGCAGCAGCCGTATGCATTTTGTCACCTACACTTTTGACGAGTGCAATGCGGATCAGCACCATGTACGGAGAGACACACCCTGACAGCACTCTTTTCTCATCTCTGTGCAGGCGCCATCAATTAGCCAGCAGAGGTCGTAGTTGCATCAGTTATGACAGTGACCCTATCCGGCTTAATATCCCACCCCTATCTGAACAACAGGCCAATCGTTGTTCATGTGGCTGCCCTGCCCAGCCCAGCCGGCAGGCAGAATTGAGATTCGATACGATGTATTCAAGATCCCAGCTCTGGTGTTCAGCGTGTGTTTTACCACTGCACCACCTGAGCGGCCATATTTGTCATTTTTTGGTGAGAAAAGTCATGCCGCATTGAATGCTGGGATTGCCTTCACTGATAAGGAAGCATCGGACGCTCCATCGTTATTCAGTCAGATTAGAATAAGATTGCTTAGAATTAAGGCACCTCAGTAGGCAGCATTTTAAGGTATCTAAGAATTTAGACATGCCTTCTTCTCAGGAGTGTAGGATGACTAGGTTTTCGGACAGACCCGAGATCTTTGACCACTCACGGACTCCTAAAGCCACTCCAGTGTTATCGTGTTGAAAGGTGAACAGTCGTCTCAGTCTAAGCTTGAGTAAGCCCTAGTTTGCATTTAGGCTGCATTTCAGTCCTGCCACTAAGAATCAACCCCAGAACGTGATGCTGCCACCACCACATTTCACTCTAGACATGGTACTAGCCAGGTGATGTGCAAAGCCTAATACCATGATTTTTACTAGACAGAGTGCTTGCTCTTTGAGAGTCTTTGACATCCCTTGACGTGCCTTTCAGCAAACTCTGACTCAACGGTCGCTTCCGTCTTGTCTCTCTGCCACAAAGACCAGATTTACTGAGTGCTTCAGAGTCGCTTGTTCATCCGACAGGTTCTCCCATCTCTAGACTAATCCATCTCTAGCAGGAACAACAGTTACGCTTCAAACCACAAATTAATTAAATAAATAATTAATTAAAATGTGGATTTATTTTACAGAACTCACAAGCATATTGTTCTCTCAGTAATGGCAGATCTTGATGCAGCAAAGCTAATGAACCTAAATTAAACTACATCTGGCTGGGCAACTCCAAATAATACATTATTGAGTCTTTAGGTTGTGTTTCGTGATCACTTCTGTGGATCCTAAGGGTGGCCAAGTCTATAAAAAATATCCTTCTCATGTGGTAGATGCCATTCTTGAATATTTGACCATTTTGGTTTTTTCCATCTATTATATAAAAAAAAAAAAAACATATCTCAGGCGGTGCTTGTGACTTGGCCGGGTGTCCAGACAGACACAGTTGGTTGTGCTTGAGGGAGGGAGGTTGTTTGGTCTTCACTGCGTAAGTACAGTTGTGACCTTTTCTGTCTGGTTGAGGTGAATCCTACTGTTTGGTAGAGGAGTTGGCACAAGCAGCGGAGCAATACTTGGATATGGGATGTGTTGGCCTGCAGTTTTCATTGGGCAGGAGGTGGAGGTTAACAGTGCAATATGGGCGGTGGGGGGTTAAACATTTGAAGTGCACACAGCTTCATGTTTTAGAAATGACAACTAATAGGAGTCTAAATATAAAAAATACCAAATGTAACATATCAGTTCACAGATGTGAATTTAAATAATAGAATATTATTGAATGTGGTTTATTATTTGTTATTATGTGTGTTTATGATTTTCTGATTTGCCTAATGCCTTTAAGAGTAGAGCTTTTACTTCTCTACTTGAACAAAGCCAGTGGAACATGTTGGGGAAGTGGATTAATACTCAGAATCAGGAGCTCCATCTAGTGACCCATGTTGTTCTGGAGTGATACAAACGAAGTCAAAACTGTCTTTACACCTAAGGGACGTTTGGTAATAAGATTTTGCAAGAATCATTAAGATTTTAATGCAACACAGCCAACACTTTGCATAAAACAGTCTGGCTTATCTGTTTCATATGTGCATTGGGGGCCAAAAGTCTGAAACCACCATCGTTTTGCACTGTTCTTGAATTTCTCACTATTATTTTGTTTTCTCACAAATCTTAAAGCGCTGCAACATGTAAACTAAATAAAGGCCAAAGAAGACCTACACCCCACTGAGCATGCATTCATGGGTCATTAAAGACTGCACAAACTTGAGCGCATACTGTTATTACAGCAAAAGCAGTAACGTATCGAATACTAGAATAGAATGCCATATATACATATACGTATGTACAGTACAACGAAATTCTTTCTTTGCATATCCCAACAGTGGCTGCATGGCAGAGCTGGGATTGGAACTCTCAACTTTTCAGTTGATGGCTCAAAACCCTATCCATTAGGCTACCACTGCCCCAACATTAGGCTATCACTGTCCCCACATTAGACTATCACTGTCCCCACATTAGACTACCACTGTCCCAAAAGGGCAAGCCAAAGCCTAGAGGTTAAGGTACTGAACTAGTAATCGAAAGGTTGCTGGTTCAAGCCCCACTACTGCCAGGTTGCCACTGTTGAGCTCTTGAGCAAGGCCCTTAACCCTCAATTGCTTAAACAGTATACTGTCACAATACTGTAAGTCACTTTGGACAAAAGCGTCCGCTAAATGCCAAAAATGTAAACGTAAGATATATATTAGTTATGGATTATGGTGCACTATATGGCCAAAAGTATGTGGACGCCATTTGCTCGTTGGATTTCCCATCTTTCTTCTGGAAGGCTTTACCCAAGATGTTTGACTGTCTTTATCGGGAATTTGTGCCCATTTAGTCGAAAGAGAAATTGTGAGGTCAGTATACATAAACGTTGTCCATATATATTCTTGGCCCTTTGAGACGTCTACAGTAAGAAAGAATTTGCTTCTTGTACCATTGCTTAAGGCTCTCTTTCGTGACTAACTTCAAGGGACAGTTGGCTTCTCTCTTACATTTTTTATTAGGTTACTAAATTCTGCACTGCTCTGGTCTGCATTATCACTTGCCGATTATCAAACCCAATGCACTGACAGGAATGTCAGAAGCGTTTGTGTGGCTCTGTAGCTGTTTCACCTCAAGTGTTACTTTAAGCGTAACTGTTTTGCCTCTTTTGCTACTTGTAGTTCATTGTTGTTATACATATACACAATACAGAAAATACACAAACACATTTATGGTACAATGAGATGTTTTTCGGCTTATACAGCTGTATAGAGTGTTTGTTTTGAGTTTTTGTGCCGTTTCAGTGAGCTCAAACCAGTCAAGCCCTCTCCCCTTACCTTCAACTTATCAAATGGCTATTCCTGACCACAGAACTGCTGCTCACTAGATGTTTTTTGCACCATCGTGTGTTACATCATATTGATCCACTGGATTTTTCAGACCATGGTCTTTTGGAGTTTTGATCTAGGCCCATTCATATACCAGCTCAACAGGCACTAACAGCCACACCACTGTTAAAGTTACTCAGATCACTGAAGGTCCCAGTCTGTGGGTTTTTGCGTGGAGCTGCTGTCACATGCCCATCTGATTTGATAATTAGCTGCATGTTTAGTGATGTAGGCCTACCTTAGAAAGTAGACAATTTGTGTTGTATTTAATATGAATTTTTTTTTATTTTGGATAGAAAATGAGCGTACTAATAATGAAATCCTGTTCATGCTTTAATATATTTGAAATATGTAGGTTTGGGGGGGGGGGGGATGTTTTCTAGAATCCTTACCCCAAAACAGCCAGTGCGCATTTGATTATCCTAATGTTCATTAAGTGCGCACGCATTAGGATCCTTTTATTAAAGTAGTTTTATTCTGTCCATAAATGAAGAAATATTTGAGAATTGTTTTAATGGAATTTGTACAGTAATCTGGACTAAAGATGTGCGTAGTCGCTGCGGGGTCGGAGGCGGAGAAGAGGTTCATCCAAATCCTCTCGGGCGCGTATAAAAAGGCGAGTTCAGCGCGCTTCACATCCAGACATCCAGAGCTGGACTGATTCAGGAGAACAAACGCTCGATCGATCGATCGATTCGATCAGTTGTTCTGGCGGACCTGATGCACCATGGTCGACCTGATGAACACAATGATGGCGCTTAAAAACGCGGCGGTGTGCCTGGTTCTCCTGCCGCGCTTTCTATTCGCGGCGCTCATGCTGTGGCTGCTGGACTTCCAGTGCGTCAGGAACAAGCTTCTCCTCCGAACCCAGGATCCAAACCAGACTGACCAGGACGATCCACCTCTCTGCGTGTCCGACTCGAACCGCATGTTCAGCCTGGCGTCTCTCAAAGCCGTGTGGTACGGCTACAAGCTGGATCTGCTCAAATCGGCCCGAGTGGGACTCGAAGCTCCGAACAGCGAAGTGGTGCAGCTGGACGGATCGAAGCCCAGGCGCATCCTCGATTTCGCTAAAGACGCGCGGCCGCTTATTTTAAACTTCGGGAGCTGCACCTGACCCCCGTTCATGACGCGTCTCAAAGCGTTCCAGCGCGTTATTAAGCAGTACGTGGACATCGCAGACTCGTTACTGGTGTACATTGAGGAAGCTCACCCGTCTGACGGATGGGTGAGCACAGACGCGCCCTATCAGATTCCCAAGCACCGGTGTCTGGAGGATCGGCTGCGCGCCGCACAACTCATGAGCCAAGAAGTGCCCGAATGCGTGGTGGTCGCGGATAACATGGATAACTTGGCCAACGCAGCATACGGAGCTTATTTCGACCGACTTTACATCCTGCATGAGGGCAAGGTGGTGTACCAGGGTGGCAGGGGACCCGAGGGCTACCGGATCTCTGAGCTCAGGAACTGGCTCGATCAGTACAGAAACCAGATGAATGACGGTTCCTCTAATGTTATTATTCACATGTAATAATAGTTTTTAAATGCTGCTATGCCGAACGCGCAAAAACGCGTCTTTTATTTTCCAGATGCGCATTTATAAAATAGCACTCTAAAAAATGCCGGGGTAAATCAGATGGTTTTGGTTTACATTAGGGTGTTGATTTTGGGTTTATTAACTCCAGGCTGGGTTAAAAAAAACAATCTATGACCAACGGTGCACCAAACCACGGTTTCATCCAATTTGCGCATTTTTATCATTATACACAAACACATTAATGCATTAAAATTACGATTTACATCTCCTATAAGATGACATTTTTAAGACATAGAAAACTGAAAAAAGGACCACTCTAAAATATATTTTAATACATTTAATTAATACATATTTTTTCTTTAATATAGCCTACAAATAAATCAAGGCAAAACCCTTCCAAAAACAGTACACAAATAAAAAAAAGGAAAAATATATAAATACAAATATCTAAATATACAGACTTAATTTCTGTAGTGTTTATTTTATTTTATTTAATACACACCAAAAAACTAAGGCAAAAACCCCCCCATTTCATTACCCGCTAATTCCAATAGTTCAAAATCCTAAAATAACAAAGACAATTTTGTTAAACATCAGCTTCTAATCTAATATAATTTCTCTTAAAAATCAAAGACATTTTTGTGAGGTGTTTTGTAAAATGTATTCTTTTTTAATAACCGCGTTGTCCTGGCCAGGGTCGCGGCTACTCACGAACAATAGGTGCAAAGCAGTCCCTATACAGTATATTCACCCACTTGTATCCAGTGTTTACATTCCTCCGTAGATTCGGGAGGTGAAAGGAAACCCAAACAGATATAAAGAGAACATGCCCAAGTCCTGCAGGAATATATACATATATATAAATTTACAATCATTAATTACCCTAGAAATCGAATCCTAAGATAATGTGTGAGTGATGGACCATTCCCAACACGTCAATAACACTAACATAGTAATGACTGAGGAAGTGTTAGTTTTTTCTTTTGGTATGAGTGTAGCAGGTACAGCAGTGTTGTTGGGATTTTAAATACTGTTACTGTAAACTTCCTGGCCTTTTTATTAGAAACACATACCCTGAAGGACTTGTTGTATGTGTACTGTTAAGAGACCAGCTCATTGACACTGAGGTGTTCAAATCCTAACAACACTGCTGCACCTAACAGAACACTACATACTCTTTACTATGTCAATAATTTGTTTGTGTCATTGAGTGCTATGTAAGTAACATCTAGTCAAAGGGTCCAGTGGGGGTCACTTTTGAATGATTAAAAAGGGTACAGGGGGTGTAAAAGTGTAAAGAGCGACAGATGTCATTGTCAGTCGGTAATAAAGCTCATGTGTTGGTGTAGGTAGGTGTTGCTTATATGGCCTATGAAAATTAATATCAGACAAGTGTACCCAATAAAGTGCCCAGTACGTGTGTGTATTATGGCCATTCTTAATAGAATTCATTGGTAATGCTTGGAAAACTGTGAAGTAGCCCAGTTTGCACTGGTTTGTACTGGTCTAATTGACCTGCCCATGACTGATGGAATTAATATCAAGCAAATATTGAATATTACCCAGTTTGGTGTTTAATATTCCCCTCACCAGATACAGTGGGTTCTGGTTTTGGAAAAGCAACTTTAAAATTTACTTATTTTAGTGTGAACTGTCAATTTTATGTAGTTTTTGGAGGTTATTTTAGTCTATTTGTATTTGTTTTATTTTGTCTCTTTCTCTGTATTTTTATTTGGTTCTTACTTTTTTAATATAATGTTGTGTTATGTATGCTTTTCGATGTACAGCACTTTGGTCAACGTAAGTTGTTTTAAGAGTGCTTTATAAATAAAATTTACTTACTTACTTACTTACTAGCAAAATTCGATAGAGACATTAAACAATTAGCACAGATGCTAATAGCTCTGGGGGTATGTCCATATAAAAATAGCAGTAGGGATGTAAACAGGACTAATATTTATTTATTTTATTTTTTTAAATATATATGATCCATTGTCATTGATTCAGCAATTTAATTTCATCTAGTTCTCTCAATAATTCGGTCGTATTTTTAATTTTAAGTACTGCGCCTTTAAGGTCAATTGAGCTGAATTGTGCGGAACACTGTGACAGTACGAAATACAGCAAATTCACATTACACGTCTGTTTATGACAAAAATGTCATTCTAGAAGTTGAAGTTGAAGTTAAAATTAGATTATACGTAAATTACCCTCAATATTCGAGAAATAAAGAAACAAATCATGTTTAGTACTTCATACAAAAACGCAGCTTCACTTTAGGTACAATGGAACCTTCTAGAAAACTCCACAAGGTTCCTGGTCTCTTAATCTTAACAAACCAAATTCTCTGGTTACCGATTATTAACTTTAAATTTCATCATATCGACCCAACATGGCCCAACAAGCTGAACCCAGAAGCATTGCTATCAATACAATGTGACAAAAAGTAATCGGACACCTCTTCTTCTTTTCCTTGGCCTTTGTCCCGTTCGGTTGTGGGGTCGGCTCTTCGGCGTCGATTTGGCAAAATTTTTATGCCGGATGCCCTTCCTGACACAACCTTCCCTATTTTATCCAGGCTTGGGACCGGCACTACAATGCACTGGTTTGTGCATCTAGTGGCTAGGTATCTATAGGACAATTCAGTGTTTCCAATTAGCCTGGTGGCATGTTTTTGGACTGTGGGAGGAAACCGGAGCACCCGGAGGAAACCCACGCGGACCGCCCCACCTGGGGATCGAACCCAGGACCTTCTTGTTGTGAGGCGACAGTGCTACCCACTAAGCCACCATGCTAATAGGTGTACAAAATCAGTTCTGTAAAGTAATGGATATGCTTCCGAGGTCAGGACAACAGTTTGGGAATGACCCTTTCTTTGTCCAGCTTGACTGTTCCAGTGTGCTTTATGCAAGATCCGTAACAACATGGTTTCTTTTTAAAAAGAGCACAAATTTCATCAGCCTTCACAGACCAGTAAACTCCATTATACTGTAAAACCCACTGTCCAGTGGTCAAGTGTTTGCATACTTTACGCCCTATAGTGTTATAGTGTACATTTATAACAACCCAGCATTTTTTATTTTGATAATACACACCAAAAACTAGGGCAAAATAAATGTAATAACGTGCTATTTCTAATAGTATAAAGACAATAAAATATCCTAGAAAAAAGGCAACAAAGGCAATTTTTAAAAAAAAGCACAAATTCCAACAGACACACTCTTAAAGTGTTAAACAAAAAGCCTTCACAGACCAGTAAACTCCATTATACGGTAAATCCCACTGTCCAGTGGTCAAGTGTTCACATACTTTAGGCACTATAATGTTATAGTGTACATTAATAACAACCCAGCATTTTTTACTTTGATAATACACACCATAAACCAGGGCCGGCGCTAGGGGGGGGCTGAGGGGGGCATTGCCCCCCCAAATTGTGTCTTTGCCCCCCCAAGCACAATGCAAGCAACGGCTATTTTTAAAATTATCTCTGAACCAATCACAAAAATGCATTTTGTTTTACAGCGTGAAGATATTTCCTTGCTTATTCCTGATTGGCTCTTTGAGTCATATAAAAATCGGCAGACTGCCCCAAACAGTTCAGTTCGGCAGTATATGTTCTGTTAGTGTGAGCGAGAGGCAGGTATACTGGTAAACACTTTTTTTTTACAGAATTAGTATTCTTTTGTTTTCTTTATATTTTAATTTCCCAATAATATAAATATTCTCACTCATTCATATTTCCACGTTTGAATATTCTCAGTCTGTGTGTAGGTACATTTGTCAGCTTTGACTTAAATTTGTATTAAAGCCTTTCAAGAAATAGAGTTGTTCTATTAGTAATGGCAATTTAATTAAGGGGGCGTATTAAAATGAAATACAATTAGATAATCTTTTTTCTCCATTTACATAATCAACATGTATTTTTTAATCATTGGGTTTTAAGTTTAAGTTCGAAAACATGCATTTTTATTTCTTTACCTCATACATCACTTTAAGCCAGTATCAATAGCTTGGCTGTCATCATTCATGCACAAATCAAGCCTTGAATATATTTCTGGCTTCAAAAACATGACTATCAACATGCCCCCTCATTAGGTTTTACTGCCCCCTCCAAGCAAAGCAGTCCAGAACCGGGGCTGCCATAAACTAAGGCAAAAAAAAATAATTACGCACTATTTCTAATAGTACAACGACAACAAAACATCCTAGAAAAAAAGGCAACAAAGGCAAATTTTTTTTTTTTTAAAGCACAAATTCCAACAGACACACTGTTATAATGTTATACAGAAAGCCTGTACAGACCAGTACACGCCATTATATGGTAAAACCCACTGTCCAGTGGTCAAGTGTTCACATACTTTAGGCCATATGGTGTTATAGTGTACATTTATAACAACCCAGCATTTTTTAGAGTGAACACGTCTTTCTTTAATGTTGTTTTTTCCATGACAGTTTGTAGGGTTAATGTACCGTTGTTAATGTAACTGTTGCATATTTATTACGTTTAAGTGATGTGAATTAAATGTGTGTATTAACATTTGCGTCACGGTGTCGGTTACCGAGGTGGGTTCACTCTGTTCTCCTCTCGTATTATGGTGAAGGTCGGTTTTTAAAAGGTTCCTAACCAGAGAATCGACACTGATATTTGAAATACGGGAGGGAACAGAGGTGACACAGGTCCTCCAGAAATAATTTTGTAACTTATTCCTTTTTATCAAACACATTTTGTAATAAAAGTTATTGAGCTCTGTAGCATCCGGGATTTTTTTTTTTTTTTTTTGGTATTTGTCAAGTGAAAGTGAGTCAGTTTAAGACTGTGCTGTATATAATTATCACAATGGGGCAGTGGTTCAGTGGTTAAGGTGCTAGATTAGTGACCAGAAGGTTACTGGCTCAAGCTCTAAAGAAGCCATCGGCACTGTTGGGCCCCTGAGCAAGGTCCTTAGCTGTCAGTGGCTTGTATTTGGTCACAATTGTAAGTTGCACTAGGTAAAGCATGCCATAAATGTAACTCAGGGTTTGTTTATTTCTACTTTATCCAGTCATGTCCAATCGGAGAAAATCTGTCTTTCGTCACTACTGCCACCCCAACCCTGATCGAGGAGGGCCGAGGCTGTCACACACCCCTCTGACATTGGTCTTCTTTTTACCTGCTATAGGTGCACGTCTAACAGAGCACATTATTGCTTGCTGAGAGCCATGCACTTCTATCCATCCACCCCCGTTCTTCACCATTGTCCCTGTGCACAAAACAAGGTCAATAAAGACAATTGGACGAGTTTGGTGTAAAGAAACTATACAGACCACTGGCTGTTTTAACTCTGTTAAAGTGTTTTTCTGAATGGATAGGCATTATTTCCCACAGACACACTCCAAAATCTTGTGGAATGCCTTATGAAAAGAGTCAAGGCTGTCTTTACCTTAAAAACAGAGGGTGGTTATGCCACTATATTAGTGCCCATTGTTTTGGAATGCCGTGTCCACCTAGATCACTGTAAGGTCCGGATACGTCTGGCCCTATTGTGTGTGTGTCTGTGTCTGTGTGCGTGTTTGTGTGCGTGTGTGTGTGGTCTCAATCCTGGGTCTGACGTCTTACTCTGAACCCGTTTTCATCCATTTGAATTTAACTGTGTTATAAACAACAGAGGCCATAAATTTACCTGTGCAAGAAAACAATAATTAAACCACATAAGGTATTTATTTATAAGGATAACAAATATATTAAAATTAATATTGGAAAAAGTGTCGTCACTATATTAAAATGTTTTTATTGAATTTAAAGGTTACTATTAAATTAAATGAAAAATGTTGTATTGTACCTGGTTTAAAAAAATGCTGCCAACAAGCAGCAATCATGTTGATGGTAAAGGGGCTTCCCAATATTCTTATTAAACAACAGTAATGCATTTCTGCAAATTTCCCCCAAGCGTTAAGACAAATCAGAACAAACACTTTGAAATATGGTGGTGGGAGCATCATGATATGGGGGTCTCTTTGCAAACCACATGGTATTGGTGCATTATATGTCATTAAAGGAAAAAATAGAAGAAGCAGTGTAGCAGGACAGAGCTGAATTTCATCAGACGAGCTCTGGACGTTTTAACAAGACATTTAACACAAATGTAGAGCTGAAATAACCTTTTTTTGGAAATTGTTATAATGGGGCAAATTTAAGCTACAGTAGCTCGTCTGTTGGATCGTACCACACGGGCATCAATGAGCCGTGGCTGCCCATGACCCTGTCGCCGGTTTACCACTGTTCCTTCCTTGGACCACTTTTGATAGATACTGACCACTGCACACCGGGAACATCCCACAAGAGCTGCAGTTTTGGAGACGCTCTGACCCAGTCATCTAGCCATCACAGCTTGGCCCTTGTCAGACTCTCAAATCCTTACGCTTGTTAATTTTTCCTGCTTCTAACACATCAACTTTGATTATCTCTTTATCACAGCACCTGTTAGTAGTGGGTGGGATATATCAGGCAGCAAGTGAACATTTTATCCTCAGTGTTATTCATGTCACCCGTCAGTGGTCATAATGTTAGGCCTGGTCGGTGTATGTGTATATATATATATATATATATAATAAAAATAATTTTTGAGTTTGATGAAAGTGTTACTCATGGATTTTCTTGTGTACTGTAACAGTTGTCAGAACGATTACACGTGTTGATGCCGTTCAGTCTGTGTTTGTGTTTGTGCCGGGAACAGAACCTGAACCATTTTCGGATGCAGATGTCATTTCTCTAGGTGCACGAAGTGTGTGGTTTTTTTTCCCAGATTCACCACCGCACTTCACGGCTCTGTCTCACACCAAAACCTATCACTTTTCCCGTTGCCTGGTTACTGTTGGCCTGGTGAGGCTGAAAATCTTTTCTGACTCGCTGTTTCCTTTTCGGAGCCGACGAAGCTCCGGCAGCTATTCGTGTCTTTATAAAAAAGTATCAGGTTTTACTCATGATTTCATTCATATCACAGGTAGCAGGTTTATTTATACACGGTGTCCACCAGTCTCCAGCCACTTTCAGCCACTATACACTGATCAGCCATAACATTAAAACCACCTCCTTGTTTCTACACTCACTGTCCATTTCATCAGCTCCACTTACCATATAGAAGCACTTTGTAGACCTACAATTACTGACTGTAGTCCATCTGTTTCTCTGCTTACCTTTTTAGCCTGCTTTCACCCTGTTCTTCAATGGTCAGGACCCCCACAGGACCACTACAGAGCAGGTATTATTTAGGTGGTGGATCATTCTCAGCACTGCAGTGACACTGACATGGTGGTGGTGTGTTAGTGTGTGTTGTGCTGGTATGAGTGGATCAGACACAGCAGCGCTGCTGGAGTTTTTAAATACCGTGTCCACTCACTGTCAACTCTATTAGACACTCCTACCTAGTTGGTCCACCTTGTAGATGTAAAGTCAGAAACGATCGCTCATCTATTGCTGCTGTTTGAGTTGGTCATCTTCTAGATCTTCATCAGTGGTCACAGGACGCTGCCCACGGGGGGAGAATGATCCACCACTCAAATAATACCTGCTCTGTGGTGGTCCTGTGGGGGTCCTGACCATTGAAGAACAGCATGAAAGGGGGCTAACAAAGCATGCAGAGAAACAGATGGACTACAGTCAGTAATTGTAGAACTACAAAGTGGAGCTGATAAAATGGACAGTGAGTGTAGAAACAAGGTGGTTTTAATGTTATGGCTGATCTGTCTATATAATAGATCCTATACACCTGTAAGCAATGGGTGTGGCTAAAACACTTGAACTTGTAATAATTAGAAGAGCTATACATAAACTCTAGTCTATTTCTAATATATAGACTAGTCTACTGATGTTAGTCCATTAAGCTGTATACTTATTTGGTAAATGCTACTTGAAAACACTTTGTATAGTTTGAAGAGAGATCTAGTACAAGGGTTTTAAAATGTTCCGTGGCTCTGATAGGAGGCTCGGCGTCCGGTCGAGCTCTGATGCCGCAGCGCTGGCGTCATCACTGCCGATGCATTAATAACCATTGCTTCTCTGAGAACATCAAATCCGCTGCACTCGTTTTAGTGAAACCCAAAACATTCGCTCCCTTTGGCATTTACACCCGCTGAGTACAGAGAGTTTGGATTCTTAGGTGGATGGAACTGCTGCTTATGAGAGAAATGCTTTGATTGTGAGCTTTCTGGAGACTCTGAAATGACCAGAATACCCAAGAGATGTTATGTCCGAGGAAAAATGCCAAATATCTAGATTTAGATTCATTATTTAGGTTATACCTTAAATATATTATATAATTATTTTTTTTTCACAGTCAATAACTGAGAAACTGAATGCATGCTGGCCACCGAGGACCACAGACTAGCACGTGTGAAGCCACCTAGCTCTTCTTTTTAGTTGCACCACACAGAGGACCACGCTGTTTTCCAAATATTCCTTTACCGATTCAAGAATGTTGCCATGGCAATAAGGTGACACCACATTTCTTGCTCGAACAACCAATGCAACAAATGTGTTTCTAGCGTGCCCGGCCAGGCTTGGGCTAGTGCCCTAGACTTCTGTGCTGCTTGTAGTGCTTCTCTATCATAAAGATGTAAAAAGACAGAAATACTGCCACAATCCGCCCCTCTTCGCACAGTCACTGAGTTAAAAGACATGAATTAGTATGACTACTGTGACCCAAACAGTCACGTCATTCTGCATAGGTCTGTCGCTAAGGCTCAGGCTGTGATTGTTGATCTATGATATCTCACATATCTAATGTAATAAAACGACAGCGGATCTTTTTAGCCTGAATTCTAAGCCATACGGTGTCATAAATCTAACATTTATGTATATACACTGATCAGCCATAACATTAAAACCACCTCCTTGTTTCTACACTCACTGTCCACTTTATCAGCTCCACTTACCATATAGAAGCACTTTGTAGTTCTACAATTACTGACTGTAGTCCATCTGTTTCTCTACATGCTTTGTTAACCCCCTTTCACTCTGTTCTTCAATGGTCAGGACCCCCACAGGACCACCACAGAGCAGGTATTATTTAGGTGTGTTGGATGTTGGATCATTCTCAGCACTGCAGTGACACTGACATGGTGGTGGTGTGTTAGTGTGTGTTGTGCTGGTATGAGTGGATCAGACACAGCAGCGCTGCTGGAGTTTTTAAACACCTCACTGTCACTGCTGGACTGAGAATAGTCCACCGACCAAAAATATCCAGCCAACAGCGCCCCGTGGGCAGGGTCCTGTGACCACTGATGAAGGTCTAGAAGATGACCAACTCAAACAGCAGCAATAGATGAGCGATCGTCTCTGACTTTACATCTACAAGGTGGACCAACTAAGTAGGAGAGTCTGATAGAGTGGACAGTGAAAGGACACAGTGTTTAAAAACTCCAGCAGCGCTGCTGTGTCCGATCAACTCATACCAGCACAACACACACTAACACACCACCACCATGTCAGTGTCACTGCAGTGCTGAGAATGATCCACCACCTAAATAATACCTGCTCTGTGGTGGTCCTGTGGGGGTCCTGACCATTGAAGAACAGCATGAAAGGGGGCTAACAAAGCATGTAGAGAAACAGATGGACTACAGTCAGTAATTGTAGAACTACAAAGTGCTCCTATATGGTAAGTGGAGCTGATAAAAAATATTTATAAGGAGAAAGTTCATCTTTCTTGCTTGTTCCGCTTCACAAATTTAGTAGGTTTGGAAGAATTCACATCAAAAGCTCAAGTCGAACAGGATTAAAATCAGAGGTAGAGAAAATAAGCCTACATTGGTGTCGAATGAGGACACGGCACATCTCAACAGCTTGTTAGTTTGCAGGGTGGAGGGATGAGCAGGGATGAGCAGAGATGGGAGGCTGAATGTACCAGCTGATTTGATTCCTGTGTTGAGGCTGCAGGGAGGCTTTGCTTTGCCACCCAGACGCTCACCTCAGCTGAACCTGGTATCTAGAATCACCACAACACCACACTGCCCCCTGCAGACCAATCCCAGGCTCCTGGTCAAGAATAAATCTTAAAATAAAAGAAAACAACTGTTTTAACCCCCGTTAAAAAATTGAATACACATGGTTTTAGAACGGGGTGTCCAAAAACTAATGGTCACGTGTCCACATACTTCGGTCCATATAGCGTATGGAACTGTATGTACTCCAGAATCTTCTGGAAAGTCGTACAAGAGCAAAAAGGGTCATATTTGTTTACATGTACGTTCCAATTCATCCCAACAGGGTTCACTAATGTTCAACCACACTTAATTTATCAAACCATTGATGATTTAAAGGGTGTCTGCATACTTTTGACCATATACTATGTTTAGCTATGTAAAGTAGTCCTCTGGGATATCAAGCCATGTTAGGTTGACCACATCTCCCTGTTTTCATCTCTCTGTATTTCTTGATACCACACCCAACTCTACATGTGGGCATGAGACTCGAGCCACCTGGTCTCACGTAGCATCTGCCCACGGTTGCGGTCAGCATCAATCCTAACTTAGGAAGACCGGCTAAAATGTGGGCAGCGTTTAAAAAAGCATGACGAGACTCCAGAGGATTCTTACTTACTTACTTCATTTCTCTTCTAGGAGAGAGAGCAGCTTCTACCAAGCGTCAGATGTGTGGATGTACGAGGAACGCCAAGAACATGCGGGTTCATGATGGCAGCCACACCACGAAGGCTTCTCGCTGACCAGAAACCAAGCAGGTACCCAAAAACAAACACTTATTTATGTGGCATACCTTTATTTAGAGTTTTATCAATATGGAATCAAAATTAGAAAATGTACAGTGTAGTCAAAAGTATGTGGACACCCTGTGCATATGTTTTTTTTTATATATTATTTATTAGTGGGTAGGGCTTTGGGCTATTAACTGAAGGACTGAGAGTTCGAATCCTGGCTCTTGAGCAAGGCCCTTAACTCTCTCTGCTCCAGGGGCTCGGTACAATGGCTGACCCTGCGCTCTGACCCCAACTTCCACCAGCTTCGTCGTACTGTACAGCTGTATATGTATATACACTGATCAGCCATAACATTAAAACCACCTCCTTGTTTCTACACTCACTGTCCATTTTATCAGCTTCACTTACCATATAGAAGCACTTTGTAATTCTACAATTACTGATTGTAGTTCATCTATTTCTGTACATACCATTTTTAGCCTGCTTTCACCCTGTTCTTCAATGGTCAAGACCACCACAGGATCATCACAGAGCAGGTATTATTTAGGTGGTGGATCATTCTCAGCACTGCAGTGACACTGACATAGTGGTGGTGTGTTAGTGTGTGTTGTGCTGGTATGAGTGGATCAGACACAGTGTCCACTCACTGTCCACTCTATTAGACACTCCTACCTAGTTGGTCCACCTTGTAGATGTAAAGTCAGAGACGATCGCTCATCTATTGCTGCTGTTTGAGTTGGTCATCTTCTAGACCTTCAGATATTCTCAGTTCAGCAGTGACAGTGAGGTGTTTAAAAACTCCAGCAGGGCTGCTGTGTCTGATCCACTCATACCAGCACAACACACACTAACACACCACCACCATGCAAGTGAGGTGAACTGGAGATACAAAATCCTCCCTGACTGGAACTGATGAATCTTGTGTAACCAGTAGGGATGTAACGATGCACCACAAGACAGTTAATAACCGATTCAAAAATTCCACGATTCAAATCGATTTGACATTCACTTTAAACAGCAGAGGGCACTGGCGCTATACACCTCGCCTGGTTGACGTCACTCGCGATATACGCCTGGTTGCCAGATTCGGGGGTTTTCAGCCGAATTGGGCTTAATTCAAAATAGTTTTGACTCCAAACTCCAAAAACAAAAGACAACTCAAACAGTCTGATTAAAATATAAATCCACATAGACTTTTTATTTATTCTGTATAGATGTACACCAATGAAACCGAGTGAAGGCTCACAGATTTCGATGGCTGAGCGGTTCCACAAACCTTCCCAGGATTCGAACTAATAAACAAAAAAAATATGAGCTCTAGTCAGAAATCTAGAAGACTAGAAGGTTGTGCCACATGTTGCTTTTTCGTTCTGTACAGAGGACTTTTTCTTTACAAATACGTCTAAATATACTGTATAATACTACAGAGAAATAAAAGAATGGAAAACATTATGTACAGTATGAAATGTAGTATAGTACAGGTCGTATGTTAAAGGACACTTACCATGTTCAAATCAAATTCTGGGCTAGCTTATCAGTCATCTAAACATATTTATGTTTATATTTATATAATAGTACAGCAAATAGAGTCAATCAGAAGAACTAAACCATAAGGAAAGATCAGATTTTTGTGTGTTTTTTTTTATACACGACGTTCACACAGTAAAGCACAACAGTAACACAAATCAGAACCTGACATCATTAATTCTGAGCAGAAGTTCGTCTCTGGTGTGTTTGGTGGGTTTAGTATGGGTTTGGTATGTACAGAACTCATTCACGTTCATTGAAATATGAAACAATGATGAAAACAAATGAATGGTGTGGTACACTGTGTGGCCAAAAGTATGTGGACACCCCTTGTAATTATTAAAACCAGGTGTTTCAGGGATATAAATTGCACAACTATCTTCAATTTTGTCAGTTTATATATAAGGAGAGGACAAAACATCACTTCACTTCAGGTCAGCTAATATCCAGAAACCTTAAGGGTGAAGGAAGTGCCCCAATATGACTTTTGGAGTAGTTTGGAGGTTTTTTGCAGCCAGATGTTGCCAATCAAACCCAGTTGATTAGCTATCCAGGGCACTTTGAAGTGGCATCGCCAACTGCAGCCAGGGAGAAGCGTGCTGAATATGTGAGGAAGCAGAGGAAGGCCAAAGATATGACGACCTCTAATGGGAACCATTCAGGGAAGGCCCTTTCCTCTCCCACCATGTGCCCCTGGTCCAAGTGCTGAGGATTCCCAGTGGCCTGGACAAAACCCTGCCCTCCGTCCCACTTAATACCTTTGGGATGAATTGGAATGTCCGTTGCACAGCCGGGTCTTGACCGCAGAAATTCAAGGCTCCATGTTCCATATTGTTTAATATCCATAATACACTGATCAGCCATAATATTAAAACCACCTCCTTGTTTCTACACTCACTGTCCATTTTATCAGCTCCACTTACCATATAGAAGCACTTTGTAGTTCTACAATTACTGACTGTAGTCCATCTGTTTCTCTGCACAGTGAGTGTAGAAACAAAGACGTGGTTTTAATGTTATAGCTGATCGGTGTATATGGATATATGGAGGCTCCATATTCGCCATATTAATTCCCATGGTTTTGGAATGGGACGTCCATCAAGCTAATGGTCAGGTGTCCACATATTTTTGGCCACACAGCTTAAGCCCAAACAATGGAACACTGGATTTATTGTCATGTAAAGCATGCTGCGTTCACACGCACCTCTTCACCGGTTACGTACACAAGCATTCACATGTCACACAAACATCAAACAGCTTCAAGTTTTCAGGAAGTGCTTCTACACAGCCGAATAAAACAGACTTAAGGAAGGAACATTCAACACGTCGACCTCACACTGCTGTTTCATCATCGATGCGTCTACAGTAGTGAGGAACAGAGTGCACACCCATCTTCAGTTTTGTCAAGACGTGACTAAACATCACCAGGTCTTCAATCTTACGTCAAGTCAGGCGATATCCAGGAACCTTGAGGGTGAAGGAAGTGCGCCAATATGACTTTGCAGCCAGATGTCGTCAATTAAAGCCAGTTGATTAGCTAATCATCAGGACTACGATTCAATCTAAGGTCTGAGGGCACTTTGAAGCGACTTTGTAGCATCTTCCCAATCTTGAGCATCCACTTTAGTGGCCCATGCTTTACACCTCTTAGGTTTTTTGCCCCGTCTAAAAAATGGCGCCAATCAGAGGTTCAATAATAAATGCAATTCAGAATATCATATGGTAATTTTTAATTTCCAAAAAATAGAGGTTAGAAGTGTCTTTTAATCTGAAATTCCTAGGAAACGCATAGCGAACCCCCTTCAGAATGAACCGCATCCCAGGAGATATACCCACCTCTAGTGGCATGTTGGTCGCCTGTTTTAATAAACATCAGCAATTATCTCAAAGTCTGGAAAGTGTTATGAGGCCATTTTTAAATGGCATTAAGACACAGAGAACATTCTAGATAGTTGCCAGTCCTTCTAAGAGTCCCCGACCCAGCAAAATCAGAGAAATCACAAACCCAAAGGCTAAATGTTGATGTTTTAGAGTCTTGTTTTTATGGAAGGGTAGTGGACACAGTGATACCTAAAGAAACCTTGAGATGATTGGAACATGTCCTATGGACAAATGAGATTAATGGTTTGGTCAGAATGCACAGTGCCAAATAAAGCCAATAAGCACAAGAGAGAGTATAAAGAGGTAATGATTCGGGCGTGTTTTGCAGCCAGGACCTGGGCAGCTTGTTATCTATAAGCCTTCACGGTAGCTGAAACTTGGTTCAACCAGACCGCAATACCAAGCACACCGGCCGAAAAAACAACTGAAGAGCTGAGTTTTAATGTCACTGATGCCTTGTAGTGAGTGTTAGAGGAATACAGGGAGAATAGTGTGATCCTCTGTACATGCTGAGGCTCTCTGTAAGATTCCATCGCTGACCAGTTAAAGATGCAGCCAGGAGGAGAAGGCGTGTATTAGCCCGCAGCCCCGAACGAACAATTATAAAAATAATGTGATGATTATAAAATTGGTTTTAGGGTGTTTGGTACCGGATGCATTATTTATTATGTATTAAGACTCGATGACCAATCAGATTATGTTTTGTGATCATATTTAGATTTTAAAGTGAGTGATTATAATTGATTGATACCATTCATAGACTTTATGCATCCAGCGTTCAGAGCCTTATTTGTCACCCGCCAGTATAAAGGCACTCATGCCCTGGAAAGAGGGGCTGAAAAGGGTGCGTTTTTAATGTTTGGATAAAAAATTATAGACCCTCTGGGTTCAGAACACACAAGAACAAAATAAGAGACAGATAGTCTGAGAATACAACAAGAGAAGGGGGTATGCCAGTAGGTTTATGGCCAAATAGAATGTATTTGGCATTGTGACAGTAGCCTCTTTTGCTCTGCCCTCAGAAAGCACTTGGTGTTGTGAATAGAGCCTTTGAGCTGGTGACCAAAACAGCCTCTCTAGCGTCGCATCACATGGGTCCTCACGAGCTAAATACGCTACGTTTTATCTTCTCTTGATGGCTTTTCACCCAAGAATTGACAGCGCATTGGTTTGTTTGATAAAAGTATGATTAATTATTTTAAAATAAAAATGCTAGCTAGCTGCACTCACCAATTACTAATACATTCAATTACAATAGAGATTTTATATTCTAGTATTCATAATCTTTGTAATTCTAAGACTAGCTTTAGTTTCATGTAACATATTACATGTTACTGACCTTCCATAAATAACAGGTCTTTTCTTTGTGAGGTCTGTCAGTATGATAGAGACTGTCCACAGAGCTTAGTATAGCTTTCTTGATTAATCCGTGCCTCTGAGCCTAATTCGAACTTTTATAGAAATGATCCATGAATTGAAGTCTTGTGGTCTTTCCCACTGTGAAATATGGTGGTGGAAGCATCATGTTAAGGAATGTTTAAATCATGTTTGCTTCTCAAATGCTGGGACTGACAGTCTGGTCAGGATTTATATATAAAATATATAATACATGGTCCCTGCCAGAAAGCAAAAATTTGGAAGGAGGTTTAACTCTTGACTTGCTGGATATAACAAAGGTCTAACAAAGTCTCTGGTATTGCCAAAGAAAACTGATACCATTGCTTGAACCATTCATTTACCATCATGTGTGGTATCTTCAAATGGCGTAAGTAAACATTTATGATATCTGATGGTTTGGCACTGGCAATTAGGATTCCAAGACAAATGAAAGATCTAGTCTAGTAGATGGATGAAGAAAACTTCTCTAGATGTAATTTGTTCCCTCTAACCAGTCAATGTAGCACCACCCAGCAAGGTTTCTCAGGTACCTCCTGTCCCCCACTGACCCAATGAGCGAAGTACAGAACAGAAAAAAACAAGAATAAACCCAAAATCTCAATGCTGGCCTTGTACCTCCCAAATCTAAAAAACCTGAGCAGTCCACACCTCCGTTGAATGGGCTTCGTATTTGTTGGACTGAATGTAGGATCAGAAGAAGCAGAGAGGAAACTAGTGGGCATCGTGGCTGGTGATCATATCTTCAGCTCGACAGTGCGACTCCAAGGCTTTCGTGGTGTACGTGTCCTGAGGCAGGTCGGACTTGCGTCTTGCCAGCGGCCGCTCCCTCCGCTGCTCCCTCTGCATCTACGCCCCAAACGATATGAAGATAGGGTTAGAGATTCGAGAATGTAGAGACGTTTATGAGGACAGGACTTTGTTAAACTGGGTTAATGGAGTTAATGGAATCACCAATGTGTTTCTCCAGCATTTTCCCACTGTCATACAAAATGCTAAATGCATAATCTATTGCTGCCCATATGGAAAGCTTGCTTTTTATCATAACTCATCTGATTTGTGTAGGTAATTATTTGGCCAAGGGTTCAGATGTGCATTTGGTTTATTTCAGATGTTGATTTATAGTGAGAGTAATGAAGAGACGAGCTAGCGCGGCTATACAATAGGATTTCCATATGGACGTACTTTGCCACATACACTTGTGCTGATTTAGGGTTTGGAGTTACCTGAACGGCTCGCTCCTCTACTGTCTTTTTTAACATCTGAATATCGTCTATCGGCGGCCCGTCAGTCTCCATTTCTACCGGACTGTTTAGGCCGGAGGAATCGACATGTATAGGGAACTAGTGCAAAACGAAAGATAAGAAGGAAAACAACAGTGAGAGCAAAGAGAGGAAGAGAAGAAATATAAGAAACTATAAGTAGTTGCTAAAGAAAGAGGAAGAATTTGGTGATTGAGGTACTGGACTAGTAATCTGAGGGTTACTGGTTCAAGCCCAACCACCGCTAATTTGCCACTGTTGGGCCATCAAATCCAGCAAGACCTTTAACCCTCAATTGCTCAGATTGTATTTAGTCATAATTGCAAATGCTTTCATAAGGTTAAATCCTCTAAAATAGAGTAAAATGCCTTTATTTACCATATATACATATACACATGTACAGTACAATGAAATTCTTTCTTCGCATACCTGGGGTCAGAGTGCAGGGTCAGTCATTGTACAACACCCCTTGAGCTGAGACGGGTAAGGGCCTTGCTCAAGGGTCCAACAGTGGCAGCATGGCAGAGCTGGGATTCTAACCCTCAACCTTTTGATTGATAACCCAAGGCTCTACCCACTAGGCTACCACTGTCCCAAAGCTACATTGCTTAAAGAATGTGGACACAACTTCCAGTTACTGAGTTCAGGTCTTTTAGTCATACCCAGTGCTAACAGGTGTATAAATTTAATTTAGTATAATATATGATGACTTTATTATCTAAGACTTTTTATTGGCCTGTTCAGGACCCTGACCCCATTCAACAACGTTGGGTGATAATGCCACTAATGCCACTGATAGACTTAAAATGTTGCGGAATGCCAAAAGTCTAAAAACTCACGGTCAGGTACTTCAGGCTATTTAGCATACCCTGCAACCAGGTGGGACCGCCAGACTGCAGCGCTCAGGTAACTGTTTAGCATCTAAGTATTTTCTTGTTTTTTTCTCCACACAGGTATATGTTCAAAACTCATCAAATTTTGCAAAGTATCAGAAGAAACAGCTTGTGCAGGCTGGGATCCAGTGAGGAAATGAGTCGTATTTGCACCTTGGCCTGGAGCGTGGGCAGCAGAGAACTCAAGGTGTCATAAAGAGTCATAATTTGCTCAAGAATTGTGTAAAATCTATTTAAGAATTCCCCCTTAAATTTATATAATTTATATTTATAAAGGATTTTATTAAGTAAATCCGCTTATCCGCTATAGTTAACAGTAATATTAACTGGATTATAAAATTTTATTTATTCTGCTTTGTGTTTCATGCGGTATTCAACCACATTTTTTATGAATAATTATATTATTAAAAGAAGCCCAACCTGAGGGTTTGTTTTGGCAAGGTTCTCAATCTTAATCCAGGCCTCTTCCCGATCTTTTAACTTCGCTCTCTCTCTGGAAGAAAAAAAGCGAGTGAGTTTAACAAACGAACAGTTTAGATGTAACATGTTTGTAATGGTTTTTGTAAAGAGTCTGTACGTACTTATTCTTCTCTGCTCTGAACTGCTGTGTACAGTCATCAAATAGCTTTTGGTTCATCTCCATGAAGAGCTTCAGAGCATTGTAGATCAGGCCATGGATGGTCCTGCAGAGCAAAATGTGTTCGGTTTAGGATATTTGAACATACACAGCAACGAGGCAGCAAGTGCAGGATATTTAACCAACGTAGTAGTAACTAAATTAAAAATGAGTAAAATTTAAACGACATGAAAAACATTAAGAAAACATTAAAAAAGCAAATCACAAGTCAGAGAGATAGAACATGTACACATTTGACTGAGAAGGACAGCTACTCAATCCACCAGTGAGTGAGAACTCAAGCTTTAAAAAGTTACATCCAGGGTGGATTCCTGGCTGTATTCAAAAAGGCAACTACAATAAAA
This sequence comes from Trichomycterus rosablanca, assembly GCF_030014385.1. Lineage (NCBI taxonomy): Eukaryota > Metazoa > Chordata > Actinopteri > Siluriformes > Trichomycteridae > Trichomycterus > Trichomycterus rosablanca. The sequence continues at coordinate 3,963,029 of NC_086000.1, read as the reverse complement.
AGACTAGCCGAGTGCCCAGTAACAGCTAAGCAGGTTCAAGAATCAGATCTTCAGCCTGGTGTATCAGCTGGACAAAGAGCCTGGTTTATAAAGAGCACGACCGGCTGGATTGAATTAATGCTGAATGAGGTGCAGAGACTGCTCTTGAAGTGCCAATAAAAGAAACTGACACTGTCAGTCATCTGCGCCAGGCAACACAAACAATGGATCAAACTGAAAAATACTTAATTAATAAAATTGGTGGCAATCTGGTCCCACTGTGGTTTACAAGATGTAATGTAAAGCCTCCACAAGGGGGCGTTTGTGTACAAGTTCATTTTGTATTCATGTGCCTGTTAAATTTGTTTGTTTAATTATTATTATTTATCTCTGCGACCCATTTTTTTGGCTTGCGACCCACCCAAGGTTTGTGACCCTAAATAATTATTAATAATAGAAATGAACTACAAACAGTAACAGTTGTATAATGCAAGGTCCTAAAAGTGTCATTTTACTAAATAATAAATACATGTGTTTACATATCGCAATAGTTATGATATAAAGAATTACATGCACAACGATGGATTACAACCTTATTCTAACTGTAAAGCATGGTGGAGGGTGCGTCATGATTTGGGGCTGATTTGTAGTACCGCATATTGCAATATATGTGGATGTTCTTACTTGTTCCAGTGAGTCTTGGAGTTGCGGTACAGTGCTGGGAACATGATGGGTAAGATTTTTGCCGCGTTGTCACTGATGAGGCTCATGATGTACTCGTTGTTCCAGTAGTAAAGCGCTCTTTCTGCAACCTGCAGCACAGCAACAACAGAAAAATACATTATAATGTCTAAATAAGGGTGTAAAGCGGTACTGATTCATTGGTAGTACGTGATGACTGGGTACATTCAAAGAAATATCCTTTTTTAAAAGATTTTAGTCAGAAATATGCTGCCTGTGGTTCAGTTAGCAATTTAGCCATGACTTGCTAGCTCAAATGCTCTGCCTAGCTCAAACATGAATGTATTTTGTTCATTTATTGTGTTTCAGGCTTTATTAAAGTAATTTAACCATCTAAAATTTATTTTGTGAACCAAAATAAGTACTACAAGTATATAAATTTGTGGGCATTCTTACTAGCATGCTGAGTCACTGTTAGCACGTTTAGCTAAATTGCCTCTGGAAAACACTTAAAAATACACAAGCTTGCACCTTTTATACATTCTAATCTATTTACTGTCTATTAAGATGCATCTCTGTACAGTTGGCAGCTTAACGCAGCAGAGCAGTTGTGCTATTTATCATAATAGACCTTTTTCTTTCTTCTTGTAGCAAAATTGACGTAATAAATCTTTGCAGAAACCCTCAGCACATACAGAAGACTACACTACACTCTTTGTATTCCTCTGCTTCAAGTCGTATATGCTGACCAGACAGCAGGAGGCGTTGTTGTCCCAGCAAGGAGGTGAGTTTCAATCCAGACTTCCCTCCTTATACATACACACCCAGCTGTGTTTCTGTTAAGCTGTTGTTTGATATGTTGGGATTGATTATAATACGTGATAAAACGTGTGGTCAAAAGTATGTGGACACTTGAGCGTGTTGGACATTCCATATTAAAACCTTGAGCGTTAAGATACAGTTTCAATTCAGCCCGCCCTCCCTCCCTCCCTCATACAGACACACACGGCCAGCTGTGTTTTGGTTAAGCACCCGGCCACCCCGACTGGCACCGTCTCACCAGTGGTGGACTAGTGTAGACCAATCAGTGTCATGGGATGATGTGATGTCTTACCTGGAAGTGCGGGCTGGACACACACTTGGCCAGCTGCCGGAAAAGAGGCTCCATCACTTTAACGAACTCGGAAGGTTCAATCACATCGAGGATCTCCTCCAGCTCATTAAGGAACATTACCTCCTTTGGGCTGTGAGTCTTTGGCCAGTACTTCAACAGTGCCATCACTACCTGTAAATGCAGGATTTTAAGATTAGCCTATGTTTATGACCTTATATCATTAAACATATTATTAACAGTGAAATCTGATCATTTAGTGGACAGTCTGTTGAAATAAGGTCACTGATTTCACTCTGGGGCTTGGTGATTGATCTGGTGGTTAAAACCAAAAGCCACTATGACCGACCATGGTGCTGCTTTATTGGTGCTATTTTATTTCCATATACAATAAAACAAAACAAGTATTAAAGTACACCGATCAGCCATAACATTAAAACCACCTCCTTGTTTCTACACTCACTGTCCAGGTATTATTTAGGTGGTGGATCATTCTTAGCACTGCAGTGACACTGACATGGTGGTGCTGTGTTAGTGTGTGTTGTGATCAGATTTGGGAGTGTGTCTGTGGGAATTTTATGCCCATTTATTGAAAAGAGCATTTGTAAGATCAGGCACCCACAATTACTATCAATGTTCTTATTCATTACAAACATTTCTGATGTGGTTGAGCGGCTGCGTCTTTTGCTGAAATGTTGAAACCATGATTACAATGTTATCCATCTATTAAAAATGGATTGGAAACCCAATATTTAAGAGGGATGTCCAGACACTTTTGACTTTAGCCGGTATAAAGTGGACTTACCGGTTCAGTAAGTGTGCTGTCCTTCTCCAGGAACTGCACCACACAGTACGCCAGCTAGAAACAGTAAAGAAGAGTGTCATGGTTGGGGTGATAATAGCAGTAATATGCAAAACCTGGAACAAATGTCAAACAGACGAAGCCGAAAGCATGCTGTATCCTGTCAGACAACATAATGCGATACATAATTTCCTATCAGGCAGAAATAGCCTTGTTATCAATGTTCTCCTTTTGTCTTTTCATTTATGCGGGAACAGAAGAAAACTCTCCTCATTCATTCAATTATTAATATTTGTGTGTCAATGGTGTGATTAATGATGTTGCATGGTAGGTGGAGGACCGGAGTGTACGTACCTGTGGGTGGTAAACGCTAAGCGACTTTACTTTGTGTAAAGGCAATAAAACTTTCAACAGGAAAATCTTGTGCTCTTCTTTTAAAGGTAAGGCAAAACCATTGATTATACTGTTAAAGCAAAGACAACACAGAAACTAAGTTATTATATACACCGATCAGCCATAACATTAAAACCACCTCCTTGTTTCTACACTCACTGTCCATTTTATCAGCTCCACTTACCATATAGAAGCACTTTGTAGTTCTACAATTACTGACTGTAGTCCATCTGTTTCTCTGCATGCTTTGTTAGCCCCCTTTCATGCTGTTCTTCAATGGTCAGGACCCCCACAGGACCACCACAAAGCAGGTATTATTTAGGTGGTGGATCATTCTCAGCACTGCAGTGACACTGACATGGTGGTGGTGTGTTAGTGTGTGTTGTTCTGGTATAAGTTTTTAAACACCGTGTCCACTCACTGTCCACTCTATTAAACACTCCTACCTAGTTGGTCCACCTTGTAGATGTAAAGTCAGAGACGATCGCTCATCTATTGCTGCTGTTTGAGTCGGTCATCTTCTAGACCTTCATCAGTGGTCACAGGACGCTGTTGGCTGGATATTTTTGGTTGGTGGACTATTCTCAGTCCAGCAGGGACAGTGAGGTGTTTAAAAACTCCATCAGCATTGCTGTGTCTGATCCACTCATACCAGCACAACCCACATTAACACACCACCACCATGTCAGTGTCACTGCAGTGCTGAGAATGATCCACCACCTAAATAATACCTGCTCTGTGGTGGTCTTGTGGGGGTCCTGACCATTGAAGAACAGCATGAAAGGGGGCTAACAAAGCATGCAGAGAAACAGATGGATTACAGTCAGTAATTGTAAGTGGAGCTGATAAAATGGACAGTAAATGGTCAGAATCGTCTTTATAAAGCTTTACCTTCCTAGAATCTCCAGTAATTCCGCTATTCCATTGTGGTGCTCGGTTTCATAAATGAACCTGAAAAACAGAACAGATCAGCACGCGAAATTTATGATTTAAAAAAAACGCAGCAGAAAACGCATCACACTGACCTATAAAATATGTTATTAATTTGTTTCCTGATGTACGCTCGGAGTCCAAGAAACTTTCCGTATATGCGGTGCAGAGTCGTCTTCAGGAAGTCTCGTTCTCGAGGGTCTTCGCTGTCAAACAGCTCCAGAAGCTGCAATTCATGCAGTTCATAATTAATAAATCATGCCATAACACTTTCATCCATCACCAGATTGATTTTTGGTGTGTGACTGGGATATCTCACCTGCATTACGAACTTCAGGTCGATGTACTTCTTTGCGATGTTTGGTTGAAAGTCTGGTGATTCTAAAAATCTTAGGAAGAATTCGTAGACAAGCTAAGAGCAGGAGAAAAAAAACATAAAACAGTGTTTAATCCTCTTAAATTTTAATTTTTTGTTTTAAAGAGAAGCTCACATTATTAAAGATCACTACCAACATGACCATTTTCTGTTTCAGGATTTCGGGCCATGCTAGAAGAGCTGCCACAGCTATCCACATTGCCCAGTGGCAACTACTTGAACATCTTCTGGACCCCCACAGCTGCAAATAGTTTGACTGTCCATATGCCATACAGCTTCCCATGAGAGTCCATCAGTGGCAGAAAACAAATAGTGGGCATGTGATGGTCAGAGGTCAAGGGGTTGGTGCAAATGCCAAGTGGCCTCCCTTCATAAGGCCAGTGCATGATTTTAAATCCTCAGGCCACACCAGTGTGCACTGCTGACTGGAACATGTGCACCATTACATGTTCCTTTCTGGGTTTGATTGGAAAAAAGGGGGTAAACCAAAGGCTGATCACAGGTCATGGCTTTTAATCAGTTTTTTTTATCAAATACAAAATGTAGCCAAATTTAGACCTGTGGTTTTGGGAAATACCTGTAGGTGTGGCCAGGCTGCTTCCAGCGTAGGCTCGTCCTCTTCAGGGTCAAACTCTGCTCCAGTCGGGTTGGATGAGGGAGGTAACGTCCTAAACATGTTGATAGCAAACTAGATAGTGGGAGAAAATGTATTATCTGTGAGTGTAAATAAAAATATATATATATAACTGTACATACAATGTCTTGACTTTGTAACTTTAAATATGAACAAAAACTTATACTTATAAACGTTACCAAAGATTAGCAGAAAAATCATGACATGACCATGCATATAGACCCTTTTAATCAGGAAAACAACTAGTCAGAAGCATCTGGTGCACCACAAGACTGTCCAAGCACCCACACCGACTGAGGTACGAAAACAAAACATGCTATTGTAGCAAGCCGAGACTTCAGAGTGCAGATCGAGCTAATCAGTGAAGATCATCAAAGCTTCACAGAGGTTTTCTTTAGTCCTCTTTATCCTGACCAGAATAAAGCATTACACGTCATTTAAGACAAACCTAAATTCATCCTGTGTGACTCACCATGTGGACCACCTCCGGGTAGATGGGCTCAGTGATAACGTTGCATTTGTTGGTGATGTACTCCACCATCTCGCTCAGCGCCGCCCGCTTGACCTCCTTCCATTTCAGGTCGCTCAGGGGGTCGGAGGCGAAGTCGAAGAGCACGCAGCACTGTCGCAGCTTCTGGATAAACAGCTTCTCTTGCTCAGCTGGAGCCACATCTGAAAGAGCAGAAACCAGGAGGAATTGGAATTTTGTTTTATTTCAGTCCAAACTAGCAGTCAAAAAGTGTTTTAAAAAGTCACAAACTCTTACTGATTCAAAAGAAGATAAAATTAGACATGATCATTAATTATATCAATGAGCAATATTGAGAAAAATACAAGTTGGGAGTTTGAAATGATGGTAAAATACATGTACATATATTTTGGAATAACCATAGAACCACTGCCACAGTTGAGTATTAAGGCACTTTGTCCATGTACAAAAGTGAATGGTGGACCAAATTAAGATACGTTTATTAGGTAGGTGTACCTAATAAAATGGCTGGTAATGTATATCGTTTAGAGGTCTGTTCCAGAAAGCAGGATTTGTAAGTTATTCAAATTCTAGGTTCAAATATCTGTGATCTTTAAAGGATCTTTTTTCTTGTCAAATGACCTTCTGAAACCTCCCGTTACAGCCCATGACTTTAGACTTACATAAATGCAAATTGTGTCCTTACATAGTACTTTGGTATTGTTCAGTCTGGCTCAATACAGTGTTTTTCCAGGAAAATAAAAAGCCATAAATGTCAATGCAAATATACATAGAATAATAGCAGTAAATGAGCATTTAAATGATCATGTTGGCTTGGAAACAAGCAAAGTACAGACTAACAGGAAGTATGCTAAAGGCTACGTTTATTTACAGTACTAAAAATAGTTTCAGCTAGCAACTTCACTGTCAGTAGTTGAATTATATTTAATGAACTTCTGCAGCGCATGTGCATGATTTCTGTAGGCGTTAGTTAGTCTTCATTAGCCATGATTGGGAAAAGATACACCGATCAGCCATAACATTAAAACCACCTCCTTGTTTCTACACTCACTGTCCATTTTATCAGCTCCACTTACCATATAGGAGCACTTTGTAGTACTACAATTACTGACTGTAGTCCACCTGTTTCTCTGCATGGTGGACCAACTAGGTAGGAGTGTCTAATAGAGTGGACAGTGAGTGGACACTGTGTTTAAAAACTCCAGCAGTGCTGCTGTGTCTGATCCACTCATACCAGCACAACACACACTAACACACCACCACCATGTCAGTGTCACTGAAGTGCTGAGAATGATCCACCACCTAAATAATACCTGCTCTGTGGTGGTCCTGACCATTGAAGAACAGCATGAAAGGGGGCTAACAAGTATGTAGAGAAACAAATGGACTACAGTCAGTAATTGTAGAACTACAAAGTGCTTCTATATGGTAAGTGAAGCTGATAAAATAAACAGTGAGTGTAGAAACAAGAAATTAGACACTAAGTTTCTTTAAAAGTTCTTTAAAAAAAAAAACTAAACAGTTGAAGATTAAGATTTATGTATTTACAATTTTGCTAGCATTAAAAATGTTATGAGAATTTAATACCATTATATTTAAACGCACTAATAGCCACATTGTTGTTAGTCATTTATGTTTCTTTTCCAAAATGTACATTTAAAAAAGACAATCTTTTGAGGCTACAGTCTAAACTATTTAATTTGTATTGAAGTAAATTCCTAAAAATGAAATAAATGGTATATATCATTACTGATCTTTAATTAAGCTTTTCTTTAGGAGGAATTGGAAAATTTAAGAATGATTGATTCATTGTCTGTTTTAACACCACTTTATCCTTTTCAGAGTCGTAGTGGGTCTCAATCACTGGACGAAAGGTAGGAAACACCCTGGACAGGTCACCAGTTCATCGTAGAGCAAACACACACACACACACACACACTCATACCCAGGGCAATTTTGTATCTCCAATTCACCTCACTTGCACGTCTTTGGGAGGAAAGCCACACAGACACGAGGAGAACATGCAAACTCCACACGGAAAGGAATCAAATCCAGAACCTTCTCCCTATGAAGTGACTGCTGCATTATTTATAAATGTTTTCTAGCATTGGACAGTCAGAATGTTTTATAGATGAACTAATTAGGAAAATCTATTGCAAATAAATCATGCATTTTTACGAACCATTAGGGCCTTCCGGGGTATACAATAACTGACTGTATACATGTAATGCTCTGTATACTTTATCACCCTTCTGTATCCCTTTTCCTAATCAAAAGGAACCCTTCTGGTGATGGACCATTCTCAATACTTCAGTGACACCAAGTGACAAAGTATTAAGAGCAGAAGATGGGCTACAGCTAGTCATTGTATACCCAACAAACTATAACATGTAGGCGCCAGATACCAAGTGTACCTATTACAGTGATCCACGAACGCTAGAATTTTCTATTAGGAATTAGGTTTGGCTTTGAAAAAAGTATGTCTAAATATCTAATATGTAAATTTGTGATATTTTAAAAGATATAAATAAAATTAAACGCGTTAATTAAACGCACTAAACAATCAGGACGCAGCTAATGAGGTCCTAAAATGCCTGAACAAAAATTTGCGTTTGTGTTCATGTGGAGCTTTATTACACGACACATTTGAGATATTTCAACGTAAAAAACAACAATAAATGTTTTAGGACTAAATTAATCTATTTCTCTACACATGCGGTAAGTTTAATCTTTTATTTTAGTGCGGTTTGTTTGTTAGCTGTTAGCTCGCGTTGCTAACTAGCCGGTAGCTGTGTTTACAAAGTTGCTAACGTAAATGTGTGTAGCTTGAGACGCATTTTCCTTCTTTTTTAACTTTAATAAATTAATATACATTTTATAAGGATGGATATTTGTTGCTCCTCGTGTTCTTGTCATGTATTTCATTTGGAATGAGGAGTTGAAAGCATTAAGTTTGACACGCAAATTGTGGAAATCAAAAAGGGGGCAAATACTTTTGTGCGTTGCATGTCACTCTCTTAACAGTTAGTCATGGACATTTTACTGACTTCACTAATTATTTTACTAATTACAAATTTTGTGTGACTGTGACTGAATGATTAAAACACACACGACATAAAAAGCCTATACGTTTATTCTGGCTTTACTCAAAATCTGCACACAAAATATGATTGACTATAGATTACTATTGACTTCTCTGTGCCCATACAAATACGGTACTTTGTTTACACCCTATAAAAAAAGAACATTGCCAATTCTTTTATATTGATAACCGACCACAAATAGTCAACGGTTAACTGACAGTCCCATAAAATATTAAGCACATTGCCAAGTTTCATCTTAACAGGTTTTAATGCATTATTGATTAATAGACATTTAACTAAAATACAAAGTACATTTATTTACACTTAAGGCATTTGGCAAAACATCCCAGGTCACAACAGAGAACCTCAAACTGTCACCTTATGGTAAAATGATTTGTCTAACTGGTTAGATCTTTCAAAAGCAGTTCTGTCTGAATAAGCAAATTATAAACTTAATTTTATGATGAAGAAACTGAAACCAACAGTAATTTTAAGCTTTCACAAAAAGCTCAGTGTTGGTGGCTGTTCTATTTAAGGATATTTTGGTCCAGTGTTGCTTTGAGTCAGTGTGATTAGGCTTCCCATTTGCCTTATTTATTGTCCTAATAATCCTAAACAGACTGCCCAGTCTTGCTGCTGAACATCATCTTTATAACTCAATGTTAGCACCATCATATTATAATGGAGATGACGTTACATGGCTGAGGTTAACACCACACACAGCGCTACTCTAATAAACATTAAACTTTTTGACATTTAAATGACAATTCTTTTTGCTGACTCAACCATGAAGAGCCTTTAGAGGGCCACCTTAGATGGAACATGGGTGACGATGTGCACAGTCAAGCAAGCTTTACATTGGCATGGGCTTAATGGCTGCAGCAAATACTCTGAGCATTTGGACTACTTTGGGTTTGCTTTAGAATTTTGACAATGCAAATGATCACTGGTTTTTATTTGGTGCAGTCAAACTAGCCTTAATTATATTGGCACCAAGAAGTCATTTCACAATGGCATTTATATGCCAATTATGTTGCTGTATTTATATATTCATATTGGCTTTTTGGACAAAGTAGTTTGTGTTCCAATCATTCAGTCATAGAGTAAGAACAGCTGCAGAAATGAGTGAATATAATGCATTATAATGCATTGTTGCTTGTTCATGCATTAAGAGAAAGGGCCACACTGTGGTAGTGGGTGGCACGGTGGCTAAGTGGGTATCACTGTCGCCTCACAGCAAGAAAGTCCTGGGTTCGATCCCCAGGTGGGGCGGTCTGGGTCCTTTCTGTGTGAAGTTTGCATGTTCTCCCCGTGTCTGTGTGGGTTTCCTCCGGGAGCTCCGGTTTCCTCCAACAGTCCAAAGGACATGCAAGTGATGTGAACTGGAGACATTAAATTGTCCATGACTGTGTCTAATAATTCTTAAGGTAATGGACTAGAAATCAGAAGGTTGCTGGTTTAAACCACACCACTGCCAGGTTGCCACTGTTGGGCCCTTGAGCAAGGCCTTTAATTGCTTAGACTGTATACTGACACAACTGTAAGTCACTTTGGATAAAAACCCATTCAACCCTTCAAAACCTGTCTGTAGGAACCCTGCCAGTTCTAGCACTACTGGGATTTGAACAACCTCCCTATTAATGCCTGTGGTTTTGGAACAGGATGTCCAGAGTTGCCCACTCAACCATAAAGATCCTTTAGAGACCACTGTGTCGAGGCAGTATGGCTGTACTTGCCCATTTTCTCCACAACACCTTGGAGATTGTTACATATCCTTCTCCAGACAGGTGCTTTACTATGATTAGTTTCCTGTTTTGTTCTGAATGACCTTTTAACTTGATTAAGATTTGTTTTATGGACAGCCTCTGACCTACTGACAGACCTCACAAAGTGCTGGATGGACAGTTCATATTGCTTATATTGATCTTTCTGCACAGGCATTGACAAGCTAATTAAGTGAAGTAGGAGAGTGAAAGCTCATCTTCAGAAGGTGACAGTGAATTCAAACACGTGCAACATGCTCAAAAGTATGTGGACATCTGACCAAATGAAAATGAAATGAAAACCATGGACATTAATATGGAGGTGATATAAATCACAGTGGTGCTACCAAACTAGCAATCCCCGGGACTAGTCAAAATGCCACAAGTGCTGGAGGATTCACTGTCACACAGGGCACGGCTTGACTCCCTGTATGTAATATGGCTCCGTGTGGGAATCCACTGCTGGATGGTGAAAAGAAGCAGCTTATGGGCCGTGTGTCAGATCAGCCAGAATGGAAGTGGCGCAAGCCAAGCAAATAAGGAATTACAATAAAATGCAGAAATAAATGAACGCTCCAAGGTTGGATACTGGGGACAATCCAATTCATCCTAAAAGTGCACAGTGTGGTTGAGGAGCTTCTGTTCATCCAGCAACAGAAGTTCAGAAAGCTGGAGGTGTCTCCAGATATTTTTGGACATACAGTATCACTCATTTGAAATAACCACAGAGGACGAGGTTCTGGACGAGCAGGCTTGTTTTTAGTTTGAGTTGACCACCGTGTATACAAGCGCCACATGAGGTCGAGACCCTTTGATGTCATCACAATCGATACACTGTTGAATAACAGCATGAGTGACCAATGCTTGGGATGAACGACATCCACCATCCAACGTACCGTCCAGTAGAAACAATATGACCCAACCTTTGCTGAGCTTTGAGCTCTGATGCTACACTTGTGTGTTTTGGGGGGGGTTGGGCACAGGGTACTAAAACTGCCCCCCCCCTTTCCCTTTGTGCTTGTTTCCCGGCGCTTAGCTTGTAACACTTGACCACTTGTATCACCCACAAATACCAGCTAATTGAAACCATCAAAACCTCCAATTTCAGTCCAGTTCCTTCAACAGAACACGTAGCACCAGTGAACACAAGCTGTTGCTCCTAGACACGTCTAATCTAATTCTCTTCCAGTATAAAAACCCACTATGAGTATGAATCACCTACCTCTAAAGTGCATGAGGGCCACCGGCTGGAAAGGCCCGTTGGTATTGGGTGCATCCACGACCATCCTGCTTCCCGCTTTATCGCATGTCAACATGTACGCCGGAGCACCAGGCGGTCGGCTCAGGGCAAGGAAGCGGCCTCCATTTTAGCACAGAAAGCCGAGCAGAAAATGAAGCTCCCTGCTGCTGGAGGGGACCGGCTGGGCTGGTGATCTCAGAAGGGAACAGCGAGCTGATTGGTCGGCAGCAGCCGGGAAGCGCGCAGTCATCGGGGGGGTGTGTGAAAACGGGACACCATTGGGTAGAATAGGAGGGGGAGGCCTGGCTTGTCCGGGTGACTACTCCTCGGTTCATTTATAGAGCTCAGGTTCTTGTTTTTTTCTGAAGGCTGGGAACACTTCAGCACTGTTGCTTCAGCTGGTTGATGAAGATTGTGCTGGGATTTTTAAATGTCATTTTTTGGTGGTTGGATCTACTCTTGATTTTGAAATACTTCCTGAGTAGTAGGTCTGTCTTAGGTCTCGCTTAGGAATCACTTTTTAACCCATAGAGAGAGAGATGGATGGATGGATGGATGGATGGATGGATGGATAAAGGATGGACAAAGGATGGACAGACAGAGGATGGACGGACGGACAAATAGATAGATGGGTTGATGGATGGATGGATAGATAGATAGACAGACAGATAGATAGTTTATATTTTCTAAGGAAAATTATTGATGGAGCTACTAGAGAAAACAAAGAGAAAAAATAAATGAATCTTAGTGGATTTGGCTTGGGTTGTTGTGTAGTGAGTTGGAGGGTAATAAATATTTTTGCAATGCAACGTTGGTGTTTTGTAGAGAACAATAAGTTCAGAAATACTGTAAAACTTGTGTGTAACACCTGTTTATTATGATATAAACTATATTAAGCCCCTGTACAGCCTTTTACACTCCTCCCCTGCATTTCTTCTCACACTGTATCTTGCATTCTCATTGGCTGTTCGACATAGCACTCATTGCCAGTCGGGAAACACCCATTCAGATATCTGACATGCTAGATATCTCGATCCGGTCGCTGAGCGCTCGGCGAGCCGGTCGGATCGAGTTGTTGGGTAGTTCACACTTAGCGATTAAGAGCCGAGTTTTGATCGCCGCGCTAACGCCGAGTTGCTCCCGAGCCAGCAAATCTAGCGCCAACCAGTCGCCGAGCGAAAATCAGGGCAAAAATCGTGGAGTGTCAACTAGGCATAACCAGGGTCCTTGCATAGCGTTAAAGATCCCACCCACATATTAGTCCGGTCTCTCCCACCCAGCAGACTGATAGGCAATTTTGTCTGCTGCAGGCACTGCCAATTGTGTCTGCTAGATACCGCTAGAATAGAATAAAGAAAAAGCTTTCTGCCGCTTAGGTGATGCAGTGATCTAATGGCGAGGACACCACTTCTGAGGTCTCGGTTGCAAATAAAGGCACAGAAAAAAAGTGCCAGAACAAGTGAAATTCCAAAACATGTTTAATTGCCATAACATTTCATCCATCTTCATTGTCTGTTTAACTCTTTAGGGCCTTATGCAGGTGTCACAGCAACTAGTGTTTGGTCCTGCACACTACCCTGAGTCTTTGGGATCTGGGTTCTAATCTGGCTGTTGGTCGCCGCTCCTCATCCTCAATTCATCTTTCTAAAATGCAGAAGAGCAAATAAGCATTCAGCACTCGTGTGCTCTTCAGTATATCTGAGTTATTAATATCATGCTTTATTGTTTCTGTATTGCTGTATTCAATGAAAATAAAGAGTTGATTTCCTTTCCCCATACAGATTGTGTTTGTTCTTTGCATTTACATTTACAGCATTTAGCAGATTGACTTACACATGTGATTTACTTTCTTACTCCTAGTACAAGAACACAAATCTGCTGAAACCCTGTTGGAACACAATATTAGTAGAATAGAAGGGTTTTAGAGACTTTTAAAGACTAAATACCTAAATAAAACCATGTGAATTGAATTGTGGCTTGAATGGTGCGTAGTACAGAACAGTGATTAATAAGTGAAATAATAATAATAATAATGAATAATAATAAATGAGTTAAATAGCAGGTTGTGGGTCCAATGTGGGTGTGGTGATCCAGCTGTACTTGATCACCACAATCAGGCATTGGAAATGACTACATTGGGAGACTCTCAAACAAGTGTCTCTCAGGAACCCCTGGTTTTAAACTTGCAACACATTTAAAACAGTCAATATATTTTGAATACCTTTACTGTATTTCTTTACCACCTTCACCCTGGTTAAAAAAGGGTTACAAATAAATGCGTTAACAATAAATTGCATCACCACACCAACTTTTTTACTTCTTAAATAATAAACAAATCACAGATTTGACACAAATCAGTTTTTAATAGCTGAACATCCTTGCTTTGTGAAGTGTACCTCAAACAGAAAATTAAAACGTAATTAATAACACAGCTTTTCATTAGGTCATAAGGTCCAACATCAGGGCCTGACCACACAAATAATCTTTTAATTAAACTGGGAAAAAGACACACAGACCACACAGACACACTACGGTATAGTGGAGGGTTTTACTCCATATAAATGCCCACAGTTTTGTATTTGGATGACGAGTCATGTGCTGACTCATGGTCAACTGTCCATACTTTCAGGCATCAATTAAAAAGCATTAAAACAACTTATATAGTGTCTCTGAATTTGCTATCCCTGTATATAAATTAGTTAGGGTCAGGATACAGTGTTTTCTTCACACCTTCCAAAACCTTAAATGAGTTAGACTGTGATGCCTTGTAATAGGTTGGCGCCAAGTCCCGGATGTAGGTTCATGTCACTGTCCAAGTCATGTGACCTGATATGAGAGTTAAATTTAATCATACCTGCCAATCCTGCACAGTCAGCCAATGCCTTATTATTAATAAATAATTGTTCTATGTGTGTAGAACTTAACGTATTACTCCATATTCTAATTAATAATAACAATACAACACACTAGAACCTACATAAATGTTTATCCAGGGAATCTATCATGTTTTTAGTTAGTAGTAAACAGTGTGGTGAAGTGAAAGTATCTAGTGTTTAGCTTAGATGAAAAATGACTAACAGGAGAAGTGTTTGTTTCACATTTTATGTCACCCAATAATGAATTACACTGAGTGTAAACACTGCATCCATGTAAATCAGTTCCCAGTTTAATTTATTTGAGGTGTAGGGTATAATTTCAGAGTCAATCAAGTTTATTAGGGTCAGCAATGACATAACATACAAAACATAGTGTATATGTAATATACTGTACATTATGATAAGGCATATGTAGTTTTGTTTGGTTTGTTTTGAACAAAATCAACATTGTCCTGTTCAAACCAGCAATTGCTCAGTATTCGGCAGCATCTTGGACTAGCAATGAACAAACAGGTTCAGTAATACAATATGTAAGAAATAATATGAATAGAATAGTGTTGCTTTTGTAAATCATACAATTACTTGACCATATTATTATGTAATCCCCAGGTGGGGCGGTCCGGGTCCTTTCTCTGTGGAGTTTGCATGTTCTCCCCGTGTCTACATGGGTTTCCTCCAGGAGCTCCGGTTTCCTCCCACAGTCCAAAGACATGCAAGTGAGTTAAATTGGAAATACTATATTGTCCGTGACTGTGTTTGACATTAAACTTGTGAACTGATGAATCTTGTGTAATAAGTAACTACGGTTTCTGTCATTAATGTAACCAAAGAGTGTAAAACATGACGTTAAAATCCTAATAAATAAATAAATAAATATTTCGTTGCTTGATTGTCACTGACCAGAAGATGTGTTTTGAACACAACCAAAATTGTCCTGTTCAAACCAGCAATTGCTTAGTATTTGGCAGCATCTTGGACCAGCAACGAACAAACAGGGTCAGTAATACAATATGTAAGAAATAATACGAATAGAATAGTGTTGCTTTTTTAAAACCATACAATTACTAAATTATATTTCATTTAATCATCCTTTATGCAAAAGAATTGGAATCTATTAGACTCGGTTCGGATTAGACTCATTTAAGAACGACACATTCTGTGAGGTAAATGTGATTTATGAATATTCACCACAAAATCATCAAAACAGTAGTAATTTGTGATTAAAATATAATAATTATCATAATTATGTGTAAACTGGGTGCATTTAAATGTTAAAATCTTTATATTTTGCTTAAATGAGGTACCGAACGCACTGCAGTAATTCAGGGTGGGGTGACTGGTTTGGTTTGCAATGCATTTTGGGTAATGTAGTTTATTTCTCGTTTCCAACCGTGTTAAGAAGCTGAAGTTAAACTACAACTCCCATCAACCTTTGCACAGATTAAAGGCGTGGATTGGGCTAGTTGTCATCAGTCTGCCGGTGAGACAGTTGTTTGGAGGAGACGGTGACAGCGCAGTTTTATTGTTCAACCCGCGGCTACTGAAGCCTTTTCAGGAGGAAAATGTCTGACGGTGGAGGAGGAGAAGACAGCGGCGGCACGATGGAGGTTTCTGCCGCCGTTCAGACCGTCGCCGACACGTCTGTTTTGCAGAAACACATCCGCAAGCTTGTGCCTCTGCTGCTGGAAGATGGCGGCGAGGTTCCAGCCTCTCTGGAAACCGCCCTGGAGGAGAAGAGCTCTGTGGAGCAGATGAAGAAATTCCTGTCAGACCATCAGATTCACACCATCTTAGTGGAGCGCAGTTGTCTGAAAGGTCCGTTTTATATCGTTTGTATATTTATCATATATTCAGCTATTTTTTTAGACTGACCAAGGTCGCGGTGACTGGTGCCAACCGGACACACACTGCCAATCCACCTGAGAGTGGCACACTTAGGCATACACATTCACTTACACCTAGTTCCCTAGCAGGGCGAGCCATAGCCTAGTCATTAAGGTACAGGACTAGTAATCGGAAGGTTGCTGGTTCAAGCCCCACCACAGCTGCTGTTGGGCCCTTGAGCAAGGCCCTTAACCCTCAATTGCTCAGACTGCATACTGTAACTGTAATGTAACTGTAAGGTCTAGGACTAGTAATCAGAAGGTTGCTGGTTCAAACCCCACCACTGCTGCTGTTGGGCCCTTGAGCAAGGCCCTTAACTTAATTACTCGTGGAATGTCAAGAGGTAGGGACGTTGTAGCCTAGTGGTTAAGGTACTGCACTAGTAATCAGAAGGTCGCTGGTTCAAGCCCCACCACTGCCAGGTTGCTGCTGTTGGGCCCTTGAGCATACTGTAACTGTACTGTAAGTCGCTTTGGATAAAGGCGTCTGCCAAATGCCGAAAATGTAAATGTAGGGGGCGGCTCGTTGGGTAGCACTGTCGCCTCACGGCAAGGAGGTTCTGGGTTCGATTCCCAGGCTTAGCCGTCGGGATTTTTTCTGTGTGGAGTTTGCATGTTCTCCCCGTGTCTGTGTGGGTTTCCTCAGGGAGCTCCGGTTTCCTCCCACAGTCCGTTGTCTGTGTTAGTTTGCCTAAATGTCGGCTAAAGGACAATGACGGTCCCAAAATTTACCCGAAATACCAAATGTTACCTTCTTCTGAAGAGTCTGACCAAGGTGCTCGCTGAATGTCCAGAGTTACACTGTCCAACTATTATTATCCATTGTACATAAAGCTTATGGTTACCTGGCAACCAGGACACGGTACACCTGAGTGATACAGATATGGTGAAAGAACTGTGCTGTCATATTGATGCATTTATGCATTTATCTGACCTTCAACTTGTTTATCGCCTGTAGCAGTGGGCCACGCCTTGGACGGATCAGTGTTGTATAGCATTAGCTTATGATCAGGTCTTTTAGAGCTTGTGTGCCAGACTGCATAAACGTAGCTTTGTAGACTTAAGGGATGTGAACTTTAGGCTTTATTGTTTACTGCCCTGGGTAGTGTCTAATGGAAGCCAGAGAGAACACAGACTTATTTGTAGACAGAAATGAACAAAAAAATTAATAATTTCAGCAATAAATATGTGACATGCACGCTGCTACTAATGTCAACATAACTGACTAGCTTGGTTAGCACAGTGGTGTTTATAAATACAAGGACTGAGCTTACCAGCTACGCAGAGTCTTTAGGTTTTGATTTCCTCTGAACTGTTTCTGTGTTGTGTATTGGAGTAGCTCTCATATGAACAGAACAACAACAGTGATTTCTACTCAGGCACTTCAGTGGCCGTCATCAGGACCCGATCAGCAGCCACATCCTGATTGGTTGATGGATGAAAAGCTGCTTGATGTCTGTGTTGTTCCAACAGTACTGTTGTACTCGGTGGTGAAGGTACAGGGCCGTTTATCAGAAAGTCACCACTGCTAAATGGCCACTGTTGGACTCCTTGGTTGCTTTAATTATGCATTCATACTTCCTTTGGAGAAAAGCGGCTACCACATGCCTGAAATGGAAGTGCACTGTTGTTCAAAGTGCGCTCACTAACACACAACTCTACTAGTCTGATGCAAACAGTTTGTTTATTCTAGTTAAATTTCATGTTGTGTTGATTTTCATCTGCTGATTTTTAATACAGAATTTGTTTCATGAGGGTTCAGAAGTGTTTAAATAATGCCAGATTTTTACATTTAGTGCTTTAATGAATGGAATAAACTGTATAATGTTTTACTGTGATTGTTTTTTTTACAGAGGATGTTGGAGACGAGGGGGAGGAAGAGAAGGAATGCATTTCCTACAACATCAGCATTGACATTCGCTATGGAATTAAATCCAACAGGTAATTCATTCACGTTCTCATTCATTTTTATTCCAGTATGTTGTAAGGTCTATTCAAAATGCATGTCTGACTCTGACTCTATGCTTTGCCTTTTTCAGCCTGGCTTTTATCAAGAGGACCGGCGTCATCGATGCCGACAAGCCCATTTCGACTCAGGTCCGTGTCCTGACCCTCAGCGAAGACTCCCCCTATGAGACCCTGCACTCGTTCATCAGCAACGCAGTGGCACCGTTCTTCAAATCGTACATCCGGGAGTCCGGTAAAGCTGACCGGTACGATCAGACATCAACATTAAACCATTAAGGATGACATATAGACCAAGTCATACACACACGGTGCCAGAATAACCCAGCAATACCAGATAAAAGGAAAATATCTATTACGATTAAATACATACTAATAGAACACCCCAAATACACCAAGGACAGACAACAAGTTGTAGCCAAGCGGTTAAGGTACTGGACTACTAATCAAAAGGTTACTGGTTTAGGTGCCCAGGTGGTGCAACGGGATATTACGCTAGCACACCAGTGCCGAGATTCTGAACACCGCAGTTCAAGTCTCGGCGGCTCTGCTACCGGTCAGTTGGTGTCCATCTAGCGGGCACAATTGGCAGTGCCTGCAACAGACACAGATTGACCACCGTCTTCTGAGTTGGGGAAATGACCGGACTAACTTGGTGGGGTCTTTAAATGCTGTGCAAGGTCCCTGGTTAGCGGATAGAGGCGTCTGTGTGGAAGCACAGACGTAAAGTAGGGGTCCGCTAGGACTGCGCGCGCGTTGGAGGGCATGTAAGCAGTCACCCAAGATTACAACACTGTTGCATTTTATAATTAATTTAGGGATGGAGACAAGATGGCTCCCTCTGTGGAGAAGAAGATCGCCGAGCTCGAGATGGGTCTGTTGCACCTCCAGCAAAACATCGAGATCCCAGAGATCAGCCTGCTCATCCATCCAATCCTCGCCAACATCGCCAAGCAGTGCTATGAACGGGGAGAGAAGCCCAAGGTCACTGACTTCGGTGACAAAGTAGAAGATCCCACCTTTCTCAACCAGCTACAATCCGGGGTCAACCGCTGGATCCGAGAGATTCAGAAGGTACGATCGTCCACCAGCGCCCATCAGCTCGTGCATCCGACATTACTGCTGGTGAATGTCTGGACCTTGTTTTTTTTTTTTTCTTCCTTCAGGTAACCAAACTGGACCGAGATCCCGCTTCTGGAACAGCGCTGCAGGAAATCAGCTTCTGGCTCAACCTCGAACGCGCTCTCAATCGCATTCAGGAGAAGAGGGAGAGCCCCGAGGTCCTGCTCACGCTGGACATTCTGAAGCACGGCAAACGGTTTCACGCCACCGTCAGCTTCGACACAGACACCGGTAACGTTTCATCCATGCAAGAACGTTGTTGGCTCTGGGTAGCACCGTCACCTCTGTTGTGGGAATTCAGAATAACACTTAAAGCTTGACACAGTAAACTGGAGTAATAGTAAAAGCAAAAAAAATATTTATTACTCAGCTGAGGACCCATCTCATAATGCAAACACACACAGGCCTTTACAAGAGAGAAGGGTGGATACTGTCCTCCCAACAGACACCCAGGAAAACGTAAAGATCAAGTTATCTACGATAGATGTCGCATTGGACACAGACTTACACACTCCTACTTGATAAAGGGGGAGGATGACCCACAATGTGAATCCTGCCAATTACCCATCACGATTAAACACATACTAACTGAGTGCCCTAAATACCGAAGGGAAAGACAAAAATTCTCAATAGCTGGAACAATGAAAGACATTAGAAAAACAGAAAAACTTCATTACAATCACTAAATTAGGAATATACATACACTTGAGGACAAAATTATTAGCCCCCCTATGAAAAATTCATTGTTTTAAATGTATTTCCCAAGTACTGTTAAATAGAGCAAATAACTTTTAACACAGCCTTTTCAAACATCCCAGTTTTATTTTGAATGATTAAATCATTTTACTTTGCCTACAGAAATTAAATTATTTCACAAAATCAAAAACTACCACGGCCAAAATTATTAGCCTCCCTGATGCTAATAGTCAGTTGTGTATCCTTTTTGCTGGATAACAGCCTGCAGTCGTTTACTGTAGTTTTCAACAAGTCTCTGACACATCTCCTGAGGAATCCCAGCCCATTCTTCTTTGGCAAATCTCCCTAGCTCCTCCAGATTTGATGGCCTTCTGGCATGAATCTTCTTCTTCAGTTCACCCCACAGATTTTCAATGGGATTCAAGTCAGGGCTTTGTGCAGGCCAGTCAATAACGTTCACTTTGGTCTTCTGGAGGTAGTTCTTCACCAGGAGCGATGTATGTTTTGGGTCGTTGTCATGTTGGAAGAGAAAGCGACGACCCAGACCAAGTTTTGCTGCTGACTGCTTAAGGTTTTCTTTCAAAATATTCACATATCCTTCTTTCCTCATGATTCTTTCCACCTTGACAAGATTCCCAGGTCCAGATGCACTGAAACATCCCCACAGCATAATACTCCCACCACCGTGTTTCACTGTGGGGACGGTGTTCTTTGGGTGATAAGCCTCCCCCTTTTTCCTCCAAACATAAGCAATGTCTCTATGGCCAAAGAGCTCTACTTTTGTCTCATCTGACCAAAGGACATGCTTCCAGTATGCATAATCTTTCTCCAGGTTGTCCTTAGCATACTTCAGTCTGGCTTGAAGGTGTCTTTTCTGCAGGAGTGGAGTTTTTCTTGGTCTGCAACCTCGCAATTCATTCCTGTGCAGGGCTCTAGTGATTGTCTTTTTTGAGACAATTATTCCTGACCTGGCTAAGTCGTTCACTAGTGTCTTGGCAGTTGTTCTGGGGTCTTTAGACACATCTCTCACTAGTTTTCTTTCCAGGGTCTTTGATATCTTGCGCTTCCTACCTCTGCCAGGCTTGTTCTGAATTGTGTGGCTCTCTTTGAATTTTTTAATAATACTTCTCACTCCAGTTCTTGACACTTGGAAACGCTGTGATAACTTTGTATATCCTTCTCCTGCTTTGTAAGCATCGATGATTCTTTTTCTCAAGTCTAAACTGATTTCTTTTGTTTTTGGCATGATGCTTTCTCAAGTGACAGCTCAAATGCTTACTGAAGCTTTTATACTGTGTGTAAATTGGGAGATAACCCTCAGCTGTGACTTGATTTAACGAGCTTTTATCATTACAAAGTTAAAGCACACCATTGCACAGCAGTGGTTTGTGCTATGGCTCAATAAAAAAGTCAGTTCTTAAGGGGGCTAATAATATTGACCCCGGTGATTTTTGTTTCTTTTGAAATAGTTCTGTTATAGTAAGCAAATAAAAATAATTTATGCTTTCTAAAGAAAACTAGTATGTTTAGAAATGCTATCTTAAAAAATCCCTGCTCTGTTATAAAATGACTTTGGGAAATTTTTAAATAACTTTAAATTTCATAGGGGGGCTAATAATTTTGTCCTCAAGTGTATATCAGACACTACGTAACGGATACAAAGCACCCACATAAACCTTTCCTGCCGTGAATGTGACTCACAAGACTCACGTTCTCCCGGTGTCCTTATTTATACTCCCTTTACTGACCCCTCGGGCTAACTCTGCTCTGCAACCCAACTCAAGGCCAACTTCCCACACCAAACTTGTTTATCGTTAAATGTTCTACAAGAGTGGTCAGTTTGTTAAGAACCGTGTGTGTGGGTGTGTGTCAAGGTCAGTATCAGTCTTTGGAATTCTGAAACCTTCAAAAAGTCACTTTTATTCCTGTTAATTGGACTTAGAAAGCAGAAACCTATGAGTTTAATGTAAATAACTATTAAAATATAAAGTTTCCAGTCACACCTCACAGCAAGAAGGTACTGGGTTCGATTCCCAGGTGGAGAGGTCCGGGTCCTTTCGGTGTTGAGGTTTTTTGGAGCCCCGGTTTACTTTTACAGTCCAAATATGTGCAAGTGAGGTGAATTAGAGATACAAAATTGTCCATGACTGTGTCTAACAACTGATGAACTAACTACCTGTCCTGTCGTGACTGTAACCGAGACGAGTAACTACCTGTCCTGTCATGACTGTAACCGAGACGAGTAACTACCTGTCCTGTCGTGACTGTAACCGAGACGAGTAACTACCTGTCCTGTCGTGACTGTAACCGAGACGAGTAACTACCTGTCCTGTCGTGACTGTAACCGAGACGAGTAACTACCTGTCCTGTCATGACTGTAACCGAGACGAGTAACTACCTGTCCTGTCGTGACTGTAACCGAGACGAGTAACTACCTGTCCTGTCATGACTGTAACCGAGACGAGTAACTACCTGTCCTGTCGTGACTGTAACCGAGACGAGTAACTACCCGTCCTGTCATGACTGTAACCGAGACGAGTAACTACCTGTCCTGTCATGACTGTAACCGAGACGAGTAACTACCTGTCCTGTCATGACTGTAACCGAGACGAGTAACTACCTGTCCTTTCATGACTGTAACCGAGACGAGTAACCGAGACGAGTAACTACCCGTCCTGTCATGACTGTAACCAAGACGAGTAACTACCTGTCCTTTCATGACTGTAACCGAGACGAGTAACTACCCGTCCTGTCATGACTGTAACCGAGACGAGTAACTACCTGTCCTGTCATGACTGTAACCGAGACGAGTAACTACCTGTCCTGTCATGACTGTAACCGAGACGAGTAACTACCCGTCCTGTCATGACTGTAACCGAGACGAGTAACTACCTGTCCTGTCACGACTGTAACCGAGACGAGTAACTACCTGTCCTGTCATGACTGTAACCGAGACGAGTAACCGAGACGAGTAACTACCCGTCCTGTCATGACTGTAACCGAGACGAGTAACTACCTGTCCTGTCATGACTGTAACCGAGACGAGTAACTACCTGTCCTGTCATGACTGTAACCGAGACGAGTAACTACCCGTCCTGTCATGACTGTAACCGAGACGAGTAACTACCTGTCCTGTCATGACTGTAACCGAGACGAGTAACTACCCGTCCTGTCATGACTGTAACCGAGACGAGTAACTACCTGTCCTGTCATGACTGTAACCGAGACGAGTAACTACCTGTCCTGTCATGACTGTAACCGAGACGAGTAACTACCCGTCCTGTCACGACTGTAACCGAGACGAGTAACTACCTGTCCTGTCACGACTGTAACCGAGACGAGTAACTACCTGTCCTGTCATGACTGTAACCGAGACGAGTAACTACCTGTCCTGTCATGACTGTAACCGAGACGAGTAACTACCTGTCCTGTCATGACTGTAACCGAGACGAGTAACTACCTGTCCTGTCATGACTGTAACCGAGACGAGTAACTACCCGTCCTGTCATGACTGTAACCGAGACGAGTAACTACCTGTCCTGTCATGACTGTAACCGAGACGAGTAACTACCTGTCCTGTCATGACTGTAACCGAGACGAGTAACTACCCGTCCTGTCATGACTGTAACCGAGACGAGTAACTACCTGTCCTGTCATGACTGTAACCGAGACGAGTAACTACCTGTCCTGTCGTGACTGTAACCGAGACGAGTAACTACCCATCCTGTCATGACTGTAACCGAGACGAGTAACTACCTGTCCTGTCATGACTGTAACCGAGACGAGTAACTACCTGTCCTGTCACGACTGTGACCGAGACGAATAACTACCTGTCCTGTCATGACTGTAACCGAGACGAGTAACTACCCGTCCTGTCATGACTAACCGAGACTAGTAACTACCCGTCCTGTCATGACTGTAACCGAGACGAGTAACTACCCGTCCTGTCATGACTGTAACCGAGACGAGTAACTACCTGTCCTGTCATGACTGTAACCGAGACGAGTAACTACCTGTCCTGTCATGACTGTAACCGAGACGAGTAACTACCTGTCCTGTCATGACTGTAACCGAGACGAGTAACTACCTGTCCTGTCATGACTGTAACCGAGACGAGTAACTACCTGTCCTGTCATGACTGTAACCGAGACGAGTAACTACCCGTCCTGTCATGACTGTAACCGAGACGAGTAACTACCTGTCCTGTCATGACTGTAACCGAGACGAGTAACTACCCGTCCTGTCATGACTGTAACCGAGACGAGTAACTACCTGTCCTGTCACGACTGTAACCGAGACGAGTAACTACCTGTCCTGTCATGACTGTAACCGAGACGAGTAACTACCTGTCCTGTCATGACTGTAACCGAGACGAGTAACTACCTGTCCTGTCATGACTGTAACCGAGACGAGTAACTACCTGTCCTGTCATGACTGTAACCGAGACGAGTAACTACCTGTCCTGTCATGACTGTAACCGAGACGAGTAACTACCTGTCCTGTCATGACTGTAACCGAGACGAGTAACCGAGACGAGTAACTACCCGTCCTGTCATGACTGTAACCGAGACGAGTAACTACCTGTCCTGTCATGACTGTAACCGAGACGAGTAACCGAGACGAGTAACTACCCGTCCTGTCATGACTGTAACCGAGACGAGTAACTACCTGTCCTGTCATGACTGTAACCGAGACGAGTAACCGAGACGAGTAACTACCCGTCCTGTCATGACTGTAACCAAGACGAGTAACTACCTGTCCTTTCATGACTGTAACCGAGACGAGTAACTACCCGTCCTGTCATGACTGTAACCGAGACGAGTAACTACCTGTCCTGTCATGACTGTAACCGAGACGAGTAACTACCTGTCCTGTCATGACTGTAACCGAGACGAGTAACTACCTGTCCTGTCATGACTGTAACCGAGACGAGTAACTACCCGTCCTGTCATGACTGTAACCGAGACGAGTAACTACCTGTCCTGTCATGACTGTAACCGAGACGAGTAACTACCCGTCCTGTCATGACTGTAACCGAGACGAGTAACTACCTGTCCTGTCATGACTGTAACCGAGACGAGTAACTACCTGTCCTGTCATGACTGTAACCGAGACGAGTAACTACCCATCCTGTCATGACTGTAACCGAGACGAGTAACTACCTGTCCTGTCATGACTGTGACCGAGACGAGTAACTACCTGTCCTGTCGTGACTGTAACCGAGACGAGTAACTACCCGTCCTGTCATGACTGTAACCGAGACTAGTAACTACCCGTCCTGTCATGACTGTAACCGAGACTAGTAACTACCCGTCCTGTCATGACTGTAACCGAGACGAGTAACTACCTGTCCTGTCACGACTGTAACCGAGACGAGTAACTACCTGTCCTGTCATGTTTCACTGTGGGGACGGTGTTCTTTGGGTGATAAGCCTCCCCCTTTTTCCTCCAAACATAAGCAATGTCTCTATGGCCAAAGAGCTCTACTTTTGTCTCATCTGACCAAAGGACATGCTTCCAGTATGCATAATCTTTCTCCAGGTTGTCCTTAGCATACTTCAGTCTGGCTTGAAGGTGTCTTTTCTGCAGGAGTGGAGTTTTTCTTGGTCTGCAACCTCGCAATTCATTCCTGTGCAGGGCTCTAGTGATTGTCTTTTTTGAGACAATTATTCCTGACCTGGCTAAGTCGTTCACTAGTGTCTTGGCAGTTGTTCTGGGGTCTTTAGACACATCTCTCACTAGTTTTCTTTCCAGGGTCTTTGATATCTTGCGCTTCCTACCTCTGCCAGGCTTGTTCTGAATTGTGTGGCTCTCTTTGAATTTTTTAATAATACTTCTCACTCCAGTTCTTGACACTTGGAAACGCTGTGATAACTTTGTATATCCTTCTCCTGCTTTGTAAGCATCGATGATTCTTTTTCTCAAGTCTAAACTGATTTCTTTTGTTTTTGGCATGATGCTTTCTCAAGTGACAGCTCAAATGCTTACTGAAGCTTTTATACTGTGTGTAAATTGGGAGATAACCCTCAGCTGTGACTTGATTTAACGAGCTTTTATCATTACAAAGTTAAAGCACACCATTGCACAGCAGTGGTTTGTGCTATGGCTCAATAAAAAAGTCAGTTCTTAAGGGGGCTAATAATATTGACCCCGGTGATTTTTGTTTCTTTTGAAATAGTTCTGTTATAGTAAGCAAATAAAAATAATTTATGCTTTCTAAAGAAAACTAGTATGTTTAGAAATGCTATCTTAAAAAATCCCTGCTCTGTTATAAAATGACTTTGGGAAATTTTTAAATAACTTTAAATTTCATAGGGGGGCTAATAATTTTGTCCTCAAGTGTATATCAGACACTACGTAACGGATACAAAGCACCCACATAAACCTTTCCTGCCGTGAATGTGACTCACAAGACTCACGTTCTCCCGGTGTCCTTATTTATACTCCCTTTACTGACCCCTCGGGCTAACTCTGCTCTGCAACCCAACTCAAGGCCAACTTCCCACACCAAACTTGTTTATCGTTAAATGTTCTACAAGAGTGGTCAGTTTGTTAAGAACCGTGTGTGTGGGTGTGTGTCAAGGTCAGTATCAGTCTTTGGAATTCTGAAACCTTCAAAAAGTCACTTTTATTCCTGTTAATTGGACTTAGAAAGCAGAAACCTATGAGTTTAATGTAAATAACTATTAAAATATAAAGTTTCCAGTCACACCTCACAGCAAGAAGGTACTGGGTTCGATTCCCAGGTGGAGAGGTCCGGGTCCTTTCGGTGTTGAGGTTTTTTGGAGCCCCGGTTTACTTTTACAGTCCAAATATGTGCAAGTGAGGTGAATTAGAGATACAAAATTGTCCATGACTGTGTCTAACAACTGATGAACTAACTACCTGTCCTGTCGTGACTGTAACCGAGACGAGTAACTACCTGTCCTGTCATGACTGTAACCGAGACGAGTAACTACCTGTCCTGTCGTGACTGTAACCGAGACGAGTAACTACCTGTCCTGTCGTGACTGTAACCGAGACGAGTAACTACCTGTCCTGTCGTGACTGTAACCGAGACGAGTAACTACCTGTCCTGTCATGACTGTAACCGAGACGAGTAACTACCTGTCCTGTCATGACTGTAACCGAGACGAGTAACTACCTGTCCTGTCGTGACTGTAACCGAGACGAGTAACTACCCGTCCTGTCATGACTGTAACCGAGACGAGTAACTACCTGTCCTGTCATGACTGTAACCGAGACGAGTAACTACCTGTCCTGTCATGACTGTAACCGAGACGAGTAACTACCTGTCCTTTCATGACTGTAACCGAGACGAGTAACCGAGACGAGTAACTACCCGTCCTGTCATGACTGTAACCAAGACGAGTAACTACCTGTCCTTTCATGACTGTAACCGAGACGAGTAACTACCCGTCCTGTCATGACTGTAACCGAGACGAGTAACTACCTGTCCTGTCATGACTGTAACCGAGACGAGTAACTACCTGTCCTGTCATGACTGTAACCGAGACGAGTAACTACCCGTCCTGTCATGACTGTAACCGAGACGAGTAACTACCTGTCCTGTCACGACTGTAACCGAGACGAGTAACTACCTGTCCTGTCATGACTGTAACCGAGACGAGTAACCGAGACGAGTAACTACCCGTCCTGTCATGACTGTAACCGAGACGAGTAACTACCTGTCCTGTCATGACTGTAACCGAGACGAGTAACTACCTGTCCTGTCATGACTGTAACCGAGACGAGTAACTACCCGTCCTGTCATGACTGTAACCGAGACGAGTAACTACCTGTCCTGTCATGACTGTAACCGAGACGAGTAACTACCCGTCCTGTCATGACTGTAACCGAGACGAGTAACTACCTGTCCTGTCATGACTGTAACCGAGACGAGTAACTACCTGTCCTGTCATGACTGTAACCGAGACGAGTAACTACCCGTCCTGTCACGACTGTAACCGAGACGAGTAACTACCTGTCCTGTCACGACTGTAACCGAGACGAGTAACTACCTGTCCTGTCATGACTGTAACCGAGACGAGTAACTACCTGTCCTGTCATGACTGTAACCGAGACGAGTAACTACCTGTCCTGTCATGACTGTAACCGAGACGAGTAACTACCTGTCCTGTCATGACTGTAACCGAGACGAGTAACTACCCGTCCTGTCATGACTGTAACCGAGACGAGTAACTACCTGTCCTGTCATGACTGTAACCGAGACGAGTAACTACCTGTCCTGTCATGACTGTAACCGAGACGAGTAACTACCCGTCCTGTCATGACTGTAACCGAGACGAGTAACTACCTGTCCTGTCATGACTGTAACCGAGACGAGTAACTACCTGTCCTGTCGTGACTGTAACCGAGACGAGTAACTACCCATCCTGTCATGACTGTAACCGAGACGAGTAACTACCTGTCCTGTCATGACTGTAACCGAGACGAGTAACTACCTGTCCTGTCACGACTGTGACCGAGACGAATAACTACCTGTCCTGTCATGACTGTAACCGAGACGAGTAACTACCCGTCCTGTCATGACTGTAACCGAGACTAGTAACTACCCGTCCTGTCATGACTGTAACCGAGACGAGTAACTACCCGTCCTGTCATGACTGTAACCGAGACGAGTAACTACCTGTCCTGTCATGACTGTAACCGAGACGAGTAACTACCTGTCCTGTCATGACTGTAACCGAGACGAGTAACTACCTGTCCTGTCATGACTGTAACCGAGACGAGTAACTACCTGTCCTGTCATGACTGTAACCGAGACGAGTAACTACCTGTCCTGTCATGACTGTAACCGAGACGAGTAACTACCCGTCCTGTCATGACTGTAACCGAGACGAGTAACTACCCGTCCTGTCATGACTGTAACCGAGACGAGTAACTACCCGTCCTGTCATGACTGTAACCGAGACGAGTAACTACCTGTCCTGTCACGACTGTAACCGAGACGAGTAACTACCTGTCCTGTCATGACTGTAACCGAGACGAGTAACTACCTGTCCTGTCATGACTGTAACCGAGACGAGTAACTACCTGTCCTGTCATGACTGTAACCGAGACGAGTAACTACCTGTCCTGTCATGACTGTAACCGAGACGAGTAACTACCTGTCCTGTCATGACTGTAACCGAGACGAGTAACCGAGACGAGTAACTACCCGTCCTGTCATGACTGTAACCGAGACGAGTAACTACCTGTCCTGTCATGACTGTAACCGAGACGAGTAACCGAGACGAGTAACTACCCGTCCTGTCATGACTGTAACCGAGACGAGTAACTACCTGTCCTGTCATGACTGTAACCGAGACGAGTAACCGAGACGAGTAACTACCCGTCCTGTCATGACTGTAACCGAGACGAGTAACTACCTGTCCTGTCATGACTGTAACCGAGACGAGTAACTACCCATCCTGTCATGACTGTAACCGAGACGAGTAACTACCTGTCCTGTCGTGACTGTAACCGAGACGAGTAACTACCCATCCTGTCATGACTGTAACCGAGACGAGTAACTACCTGTCCTGTCATGACTGTAACCGAGACGAGTAACTACCTGTCCTGTCACGACTGTGACCGAGACGAGTAACTACCTGTCCTGTCATGACTGTAACCGAGACGAGTAACTACCCGTCCTGTCATGACTGTAACCGAGACTAGTAACTACCCGTCCTGTCATGACTTTAACCGAGACGAGTAACTACCCGTCCTGTCACGACTGTAACCGAGACGAGTAACTACCTGTCCTGTCACGACTGTAACCGAGACGAGTAACTACCTGTCCTGTCATGACTGTAACCGAGACGAGTAACTACCTGTCCTGTCATGACTGTAACCGAGACGAGTAACTACCTGTCCTGTCATGACTGTAACCGAGACGAGTAACTACCTGTCCTGTCATGACTGTAACCGAGACGAGTAACTACCTGTCCTGTCATGACTGTAACCGAGACGAGTAACTACCTGTCCTGTCATGACTGTAACCGAGACGAGTAACTACCTGTCCTGTCATGACTGTAACCGAGACGAGTAACTACCCGTCCTGTCATGACTGTAACCGAGACGAGTAACTACCTGTCCTGTCATGACTGTAACCGAGACGAGTAACTACCCGTCCTGTCATGACTGTAACCGAGACGAGTAACTACCTGTCCTGTCATGACTGTAACCGAGACGAGTAACTACCTGTCCTGTCATGACTGTAACCAAGACGAGTAACTACCTGTCCTTTCATGACTGTAACCGAGACGAGTAACCGAGACGAGTAACTACCCGTCCTGTCATGACTGTAACCGAGACGAGTAACTACCTGTCCTGTCATGACTGTAACCGAGACGAGTAACTACCCGTCCTGTCATGACTGTAACCGAGACGAGTAACTACCCGTCCTGTCATGACTGTAACCGAGACGAGTAACTACCCGTCCTGTCATGACTGTAACCGAGACGAGTAACTACCCGTCCTGTCATGACTGTAACCGAGACGAGTAACTACCTGTCCTGTCATGACTGTAACCGAGACGAGTAACTACCTGTCCTGTCACGACTGTAACCGAGACGAGTAACTACCTGTCCTGTCATGACTGTAACCGAGACGAGTAACTACCTGTCCTGTCATGACTGTAACCGAGACGAGTAACTACCTGTCCTGTCATGACTGTAACCGAGACGAGTAACTACCCATCCTGTCATGACTGTAACCGAGACGAGTAACTACCTGTCCTGTCATGACTGTGACCGAGACGAGTAACTACCTGTCCTGTCGTGACTGTAACCGAGACGAGTAACTACCCGTCCTGTCATGACTGTAACCGAGACTAGTAACTACCCGTCCTGTCATGACTGTAACCGAGACTAGTAACTACCCGTCCTGTCATGACTGTAACCGAGACGAGTAACTACCTGTCCTGTCATGACTGTAACCGAGACGAGTAACTACCCGTCCTGTCATGACTGTAACCGAGACGAGTAACTACCCATCCTGTCATGACTGTAACCGAGACGAGTAACTACCCATCCTGTCATGACTGTAACCGAGACGAGTAACTACCTGTCCTGTCATGACTGTAACCGAGACGAGTAACTACCCGTCCTGTCATGACTGTAACCATGTAAAACATGAGGTTAAAATCCTAATAAATTAAACATTGTGCTCTCTGGTTTCCCTCCAGGTCTGAAGCAGGCCGTGGAGACGGTGAACGACTACAACCCTCTGATGAAGGACTTTCCGCTCAACGACCTCCTATCGGCCACGGAGCTGGACAAAATCCGCCAGGCCTTGGTGGCCATCTTCACACATCTCCGCAAGATCCGAAACACCAAGTATCCCATCCAGCGGGCCCTGCGTTTGGTCGAGGCCATTTCCCGCGACCTCAGCGCCCAGCTCCTGAAAGTGCTCGGCACTCGGAAGCTCATGCACGTAGCCTATGAAGAATTTGAAAAGGTGCCGGTCATCACAAAACCGATTTTAATGATCTTCCATCAGAGCACGGAGCGCTTGTGTTGATGTTCTTTATTTCGTGAGCAGGTCATGGTGGCGTGCTTCGAGGTGTTCCAGACCTGGGAGGACGAGTACGAGAAGCTTCAGGTGCTCCTGAGGGACATCGTGAAGAGGAAGAGGGAGGAGAACCTCAAGATGGTGTGGCGGCTCAGCCCCGCCCACAGGAAGCTGCAGTCCCGTCTGGATCACATGAGGCGCTTCAGAAGGCAGCATGAGCAGCTCAGAGCGGTCATCGTGCGCGTGCTCAGACCTCAGGTGAGGAATTATACCACTTGGGATGGGGTGGCTCGGTGGGTAGCACTGTCGCCTCACAGCAAGAAGGTCCTGGGTTCGATTCCCAGGTGGTGCAGTCCGGGTCCCTTCTGTGTAGAGTTTGCATGTTCTCCCAGTGTCTGCGTGGGTTTTCCACCGGGAGCTCTGGTTTCCTCCCACACTAAAATCACTACTTATTGTTTTGTACTTGCAGGTGTCCGCCGTGGCCCAGCACGGTCAGGGCGAGGCTGTGGAACCCCCTGACATGAAAGTGACCGAGGTCCTGTTCGACGCCGCGGACGCCAACGCCATCGAGGAGGTGAACCTGGCCTACGAGAACGTCAAGGAGGTGGACGGACTGGACGTCTCGAAGGAGGGCGTGGAGGCCTGGGAGGCGGCCATGAAGCGCTACGACGAGCGCATCGACCGCGTCGAGACCCGCATCACGGCCCGCCTGCGCGACCAGCTGGGCACCGCCAAGAACGCCAACGAGATGTTCCGCATCTTCTCCCGCTTCAACGCGCTCTTCGTGCGCCCGCACATCCGCGGCGCCATCCGCGAGTACCAGACGCAGCTCATCCAGCGCGTCAAGGACGACATCGAGTCCCTGCACGACAAGTTCAAAGTGCAGTACCCTCAGAGCCAGTCCTGTAAGATGAGCCACGTGCGCGACCTGCCCCCCGTGTCCGGCTCCATCATCTGGGCCAAGCAGATCGACCGCCAGCTCACGGCGTACATGAAGCGCGTGGAGGACGTCCTCGGGAAGGGCTGGGAGAATCACGTCGAGGGGCTGAAGCTCAAGCAGGACGGCGACAGCTTCCGGGCCAAACTCAACACCCAGGAGATCTTCGACGACTGGGCGCGCAAAGTTCAGCAGCGCAACCTCGGCGTCTCCGGGCGCATCTTCACCATCGAGAGCAGCCGCGCGCGCGGCCGCACGGGCACCGTCCTGAAACTCAAAGTCAACTTCCTGCCCGAGATCATAACCCTGTCCAAGGAGGTCCGGAACCTGAAGTGGCTCAGCTTCCGCGTACCTCTGGCCATCGTCAACAAAGCGCACCAGGCCAACCAGCTCTACCCGTTCGCCATCTCGCTCATCGAGAGCGTTCGCACCTACGAGCGCACCTGCGAGAAGGTTGAGGAAAGGATCTCCATTTCGCCTTTGGTGGCTGGACTCAAGAGGGAGGTCCAGGCGCTCGTCACGGAGGGCATCGCGCTAGTCTGGGAGTCCTATAAACTCGACCCCTACGTGCAGCGCCTGGCGGAAACGGTTTTTAACTTCCAAGAGAAGGTTCGTTGTTCGTTGGTTGACCTTTTCCACGGTGAATATCGTGGCTGAATCGAGAGCGGGCGCTAAGATTCATTTGATGTCGCTCTGTCCTCTAGGTGGACGACCTTCTGCTGATCGAGGAGAAGATAGACCTGGAGGTTCGCTCTCTGGAAACCTGCATGTACGACCATAAGACCTTCTCAGAGATCCTTAACCGTGTTCAGAAGGCTGTCGATGACCTGAACCTGCACTCCTATTCCAATCTGCCCATATGGGTCAACAAACTGGACATTGAGGTGAGCTCCGTCTGTTCCACGAACACGTTAGACTGTGTTGACCGGCTTCTCTTCACTGTTTGCATCCTTGTCCCTGTGTTGTAGATTGAACGGGTCCTTGGAGTCCGTCTGCAGGCTGGCTTGAAGGCTTGGACCCAGGTGCTCAGGGGTCAAATGGAAGACAAGGCCGACGTGGACATGGACACTGAAGCTCCACAAGTCAGCCACAAGCCTGGAGGAGAACCAAAGATCAAGGTGGGACACGTTCTATGTTTACAGGCCCAGATAATCAGGATGGGAGGGTGTAAGTATATACCATCCCCAAAATGCCTATTGCAGTTCCTCTGCCACTTGCACCACCCCTGCTCTGGCCAAGGAGAGCTGCAGGTTATCAGTGCCCCCTATGACATTGCTTCTTTTTCATGTGTATTGCGACTGGACAGTCATGCTACGCTCTATGTGAATCACCCACCATATGTGCCGTTGCCCCAAGCGACCCACAATTTGTCCATAACTTTTCACACGACCCAGGCAACACAATGCATCTTACCCTCTGTGTACAAGATGTAACATTAAACCACCCCAAGGGGGCGTTCGTGTACACTCACTCACTTTCTTAACCGCGTATCCAATCAGGGTCGCGGGGGTGGGTTACAGGAAGAACATGCAAACTCCGCACAGAAAGGACCCAGGACCTTCTTGCTGTGAGGCGACAGTGCTACCCACCGAGCCGCCGTGCCGCCCCGTTCGTGTACAAGTTTATTTAATTATTGTTTTTATCTGCAACCCTTTTTTTGACTCATGACCCACCGAAGGGTCACAACCCAGATCGTATTTTGCAGAGGCAGCAAGTAAACCCCATCTGACCTCCCCTACCTCTAAAAACGCCAATTGTCTGTTGGTTTTCTGGCCAGGTCTGTTGAACTGCTAGGATTCCAGCTCGAGCACGTTCTGATTCAGTACCTCACCAAACACCCGTATGAAGCTAAATTATGACCCGTGCACTTGTAGGTCTTCAAAAAAAAATGCTATCATTGTCCCTGCTCAGTTCACTTGATTGAAATCAGCACCTAATGAGCGTTCATGTTTTACAGCTCTTGGTCACTGTTGTTACTATTAGCTTGATTGGTGCATTGACTAAATATGTTTCCACCTTAAGAACTCTTAAGTGTTTCTTTCATCCACATCCTCTCACATTCCTGTTTAGACCTGTTCTCGTCTGGAGCTCGCATCCGGTTCTGCATGACTGCATGACTGCATTTTTAATATGTACTTCTCGTGTGTGTATGTTTCTGTGGAACAGAACGTGGTCCATGAGCTGAGGATCACAAACCAGGTCATCTACCTGAACCCTCCTATCGAAGACTGCCGGTACAAACTGTTCCAGGAGATGTTTGCCTGGAAGATGGTCATTCTCTCCCTACCAAGGATCCAGAGTCAAAGATACCAGGTGGGTCTTTCTTGCATGCACAAGGCTGGACAAGCCATACGAACACTGGCCAACACACCAGACTAGCCTAGGTATGTGTGTTTGCAGGCAACACAAAGGTAGCTGGCTTTCTCTAGGGGGTAGAGTGGTACCATATGAGTGCCATACCCTCTTCAGACCCTACACACATTCTACCTATCCCAGGTGATTTCTCTTCCCTCATGAATACAGTAGCTGACCATTTTCCTCCCCTGAGCAGGTTGGTGTCCACTACGAGCTCTCCGAGGAGGAGAAGTTCTACAGGAACGCTTTAACACGGATGCCAGACGGGCCATCGGCGCTCGAAGAGTCCTATAACAGCGTCAAGGACATCGTCTTCGAGGTGGAGCAGTACGTCAAGGTGAGGCGCATCCTCCTCCTCCGAGGAGCCGAGTGTAAACGTCGCGTACACGTCAGCCCAGCTGGATCTCCACAATCTGTCCTCTGATTCCAGGTGTGGCTGCAGTACCAGTGTCTGTGGGACATGCAGCCCGAGAACATCTACAACCGCCTGGGAGAGGACCTCAATAAGTGGCAGGCTCTGTTGGTTCAGATCCGCAAAGCGAGAGGAACCTTCGACAACGCCGAGACCAGGAAGGATTTCGGCCCAGTCATCATTGACTACGGCAAGGTAACTTCATTCAGAGTCTTTTCTATTTCAGTGCAGTGTTTTAAACACCAGTTTGGAATAATTCTTAACCCTTGCGATGTAAAATTCAGGTCCAGTCAAAGGTCAACCTGAAATATGACTCCTGGCATAAGGAGGTGCTCAGCAAATTCGGACAAATGCTCGGCCAAAACATGCAGGACTTCCACTCCCAGATCTCCAAGGTACCTCGGTCTCACCTTTTCCTGCTTGTTCCATGTTATTTGTAAGGTTCTCTTCTTCAGCCATTCATTCGTGTACTTGAACGTTACAGTCTCGCCAAGAGCTGGAGCAGCACTCGGTGGATACAGCCAGCACCTCTGATGCCGTCACCTTCATCACGTACGTCCAGGCCCTGAAGCGCAAGATCAAGCAGTTCGAAAAGAATGTTGATGTAAGTACAACCACATCTGCCAACTGGTCATCTTGCTCCACATTTGCATGTTCTCCCCGTTCCTCTGGGAGCTCTGGTTTCCTCCCACAGTCCAAAAACATGGTCAGGTTAATTGGAGACACTAAATTGCCCTATAGGTGAATGGGTGTGTGTGTATTTGTATCTGCCCTGCGATGGACTGGCGCCCCGTCCAGGGTATTACTGTGTGCCTTGCACCCATTGAAAAGCTGCGATAGGCTCCAGCACCCCTTCCCCGCGACCCTGATTGGATAAGCGGTTAAGACGGTGAGTAAGTGAATTTGTCTTCCACTGCTGTGGATCCCTGATTGCGCTCAAGGTGCCCTCCGACGTGTGCGCAGTCCTAGAGGACCTCTTCTGTACACCCGTGCTTCGGCACAGGCATCTATATCCAAGGTACTTGCACAGCGTTTGAAGACCCCACCCACTTAGTCCAATTAGTCCGGTCGTTTCCCACACAGCAGACTCAATGGCCAATTTTGTCCGCTGCATATAAATGCCGAAATTCGAAACTGGGTATTCAGGATCTTGGGGCTAGTGGAATATCCCGCTGCGCCACCTGGGCACCCTGTTTTGTTTTTTTAATACATTAAACCAGTGTCCCCAACCACTGGGCTGCACAGAAAGAATTAATAATTAGAGATCGCTAGATCACTGCTTCTATTTCGGGTGTTATTGTCTTATTGTCACCCCTGGTTGGAAGCAGCGTCTCGTTGCAGCGAAAAAAGCTCATTTTACACCGTTTGTGAGCAATATTATTAAATCCTCCCTTCCCACTGGTCCGTAATTTGACTGTTATTCCACACAAACACAGATTTCTCTCATATTCGCACTTTGATGACGTTGTACCGCACTTGTGTCGTCCGTTTAGCTCTTCCGCAACGGCCAGCGTCTCCTGGAGAAGCAGCGCTTCCAGTTCCCTCCCTCTTGGCTCTACATCGACAACATCGAGGGCGAATGGGGAGCGTTCAGCGACATCATGAAACGAAAGGACACCGCCATCCAACAGCAAGTGGCCAACCTGCAGATGAAGATCGTCCAGGAGGACCGGGCTGTCGAGAACCGTACGTCGGATCTGCTCACGGACTGGGAGAAGACCAAACCGGTTGCTGTAAGTTCGGGCCGAATCTTGTAAACACGTGTTTGATTTTTATTTTTTCATTTGACCAAAAGTAACACGAATATCAATTCTTCTTATGTACAGGGGAACCTTCGGCCAGAGGAAGCTCTCCAGTCGCTCACCATCTATGAGGGCAAGTTTGGCCGGCTGAAGGACGACAGGGAGAAGTGTGCCAAGGCTAAAGAAGCCCTGGAGTTGACAGACACCGGGCTGCTGAGTGGCAGCGAGGAGAGAGTACAGGTGAGGTTCCATTCTAAGAGTAATTCACCAGTGAAACAGTGGAATTAAATGCCTTTTATAGCATTCCTGACTTGTAACGTTTATTCTATTTGGAAAACTTGATGCTGTAATTGCTGAGCATATTAAAAATGTGAGTGTGTGGTTCCCCAGGTCGCACTGGAAGAGCTGCAAGATCTGAAGGGCGTGTGGTCTGAGCTCTCCAAGGTCTGGGAACAAATCGATCAGATGAAGGAGCAGCCGTGGGTTTCCGTGCAGCCACGCAAGGTGAGGCTTCATATTTTTCATTAACCGATTTCTCATCAGCTGACAGCATCGCTGGGATTCGAACCCGGATCTCAGTAGTGGTGGGCTAGCGTAATATATCTAACATTTAAAATTTCTCATTTATAATTTTGCTCTAATATTTTTTAGCTGCGTCAAAACTTGGACGCCCTGCTGAACCAGCTGAAGAACTTCCCGGCACGCCTGCGTCAATACGCGTCCTACGAATACGTCCAGAGGCTGCTCAAAGGCTACATGAAGGTCAGTCATTTGAAAATCGGAATTAAAAACAGAATTAGGACCTTATAAATCCTTCCCATCTTGTTGGACCTTGTTGTGAATGTTCTTGTGCTTGGATCCGAAGGTGAACATGTTGGTGATCGAGCTGAAATCAGAGGCTCTGAAGGACCGGCACTGGAAGCAGCTGATGAAGCGCCTGCACGTTAACTGGGTGCTCTCCGAGCTGACCCTGGGCCAGATCTGGGACGTGGACCTGCAGAGGAACGAGATGGTGGTGAAGGACGTGCTGCTGGTCGCGCAGGGAGAGATGGCCCTGGAGGAGTTCCTCAAACAGGTCCTGAGAGTCTTAATAAATGGTTTCTGGTTGTGACAGGAAGCCTTACATTTAGAACGATTGTAACTGTAGTTCCTGATTGTGGTGCTTCACAGATTCGAGAAGTCTGGAATTCCTACGAGCTCGACTTGGTCAACTATCAGAACAAGTGTCGTCTGATTCGTGGATGGGACGACCTGTTCAACAAGGTCAAGGAGCACATCAACAGCGTGTCAGCCATGAAGCTGTCTCCGTACTACAAGGTGGGCTGGTTATCACCCCTATTTCTGTAATGTACTTAAATGAGATGTAGTGGACATTCGTGCTTCGAGGTGTGCGCCAAAAATGACATATGACAATAGCATGGTTTTGCATTTTCTTCCCAATTTAGTCGTATCCAATTACCCAATTGCATTACGCTTCCTCTCTACTGACCCAAGAGAGCCGTGACTAACACACGCCCCCTCCGACACATGTGCGGTACCGACTCCACGAGGCAAATTCATATGTGGATCAGCTTTGTGCACAGAGACACACACCCTGATCCCGTTATCCCCCGTCTCTGTGCAGCGCCATCGATCAGCCAGCAGAGGTCGTAATTGCATCAGTTATGAGGTCCCTATCCGGCTCCCTGCCTGGATGAACAACAGCCAAACGTTGTTCATATAGCAGCCCAGCCGGATTCC
This sequence comes from Trichomycterus rosablanca, assembly GCF_030014385.1. Lineage (NCBI taxonomy): Eukaryota > Metazoa > Chordata > Actinopteri > Siluriformes > Trichomycteridae > Trichomycterus > Trichomycterus rosablanca. The sequence goes on along the minus strand of NC_086000.1, from coordinate 3,924,302 downwards.
AGAGCTGAGTTTCGATACGATGTATTTTACCGCTGCGCCACCTGAGCGGCATGAATGATGCACTTCTGAGCTGACAGGAGTCACTCATTAAGTATTTGCATATGTGTTAATGTAAAGCACACACGCCTCTATCGACACACATGAGCCTGGCCTTTGCACTGGCCTGCTACAGAATTTAGGACAACTGGGCTGTTCACAGACATTTCACTGACTTTTAACCTCCTGTGTTTACTGTAGGTGTTTGAGGAAGATGCCCTGAGCTGGGAGGACAAGCTGAACCGCATCATGGCTCTGTTCGACGTCTGGATAGACGTCCAGAGGCGCTGGGTCTACCTGGAGGGGATTTTTACCGGCAGCGCCGACATCAAGCATCTCCTACCAGTTGAGACACAGAGGTTCCAGAGGTGAGCGAAACCTGGATGAATAACTGGCCCATTTGTACAGTTTAATCTAGGAATGAACAATTTTCTAAACTGAAATTGTTTTTTCTTCTCTTATAGCATCAGCACAGAGTTCCTGGCTCTGATGAAGAAGGTCACAAAGTCCCCTCTGGTCATGGACGTCCTAAACATCCAGGGGGTCCAGCGATCTCTGGAGAGGCTGGCAGACCTCCTAGGGAAGATCCAAAAAGCCCTTGGAGAATATCTGGAAAGAGAGCGCTCATCATTCCCCAGGTTTGGTGGTTTTTATGGCTCTTCTTCTGCACTTTGATGTCTCTCGGGTCGTACGTGTGTAAATAAGCTGCGTTCGCAGGTTCTACTTCGTTGGTGACGAGGATCTTCTGGAGATCATTGGTAACAGCAAGAATGTGGCCAAACTGCAGAAGCACTTCAAGAAGATGTTTGCTGGGGTGTCGAGCATCCTGCTGAACGAAGACAACACCGAAGTCCTGGGCATCTCGTCCCGAGAGGGAGAGGAGGTAAACTAAACTTTTTTTTATTGATGGCTGGGGTGTCTGAACGGTCTAGCCATCAGGACTCTCGGCGTCAGCAGTCCAGACTTGGATAATACAAAAAGGGTTGTGTCAGGAAGGGCATTCCTTGTAAAAAACAGTGCCAGATCTGCTATGCTGACCAGTATTATGCACAGTTGTGACTCTGGTGGGAGGAGTAAATGATTTTATGCACCTTTTAGCAATAAATACGTCTCAAACGACTCAATATTTGGCAATAGTGTATGTTTCTATGAGGGTGCTTTACTCTGGTCAGGGTTGCTGTGTCAGGCAGGAACACCTTGGACAGAAAACTAATTTACTGCAGGGCTTTGGCCATCCCCACCCCCAGACATAGACAATCTTGTCTTTGTAAATGCCCGGCTGGTTGATGGCACCTCTTAGAATCAGACTCGCTAGCTCAGCGCGTCTACGAAAGTGATATTTCAGAGATAAAGGGTCTGTTCGAAAACCTAGTGACCTCTCTACTTAGACACATTTACGTCATCCTACTTGCTCCTGAGAAGAAGGCATGACTAAATTCTTAGATACCTTAAAATGCTGCCTCCTAAGGCGCCTTATTTCTTAACGATAATATAACTGAATAATGATGCTGCATGTGATGAGACGTTAGCTGGTGTGCTAGCGGGTTGTTCCACCTCAGCCCGTAAGTTAGTAAGCTAAAACTGCAGTGACATAAGTAGTGCGTCTAAATAATCTGCCTTATGAGTTTGACGTCTTATTAGAATCCTTTCTACTTAGGCAGCTGCCCAGGTAGGCAGTAGGCAGCAAAGCAGCTCACTGGGTTTTTAAACGGACCCAATGTCATTAGTCAAAGAGACTGGGCTTGTCTTTTAGTGTATTATGTTGAACAGCTTGACCAGGTAGGAGCTAAAAAAAGCTTTTTTTTAAAGCACCTCGTCTGTTTTTAGGTCCTCTACAAGACACCCGTGTCCATCACGGAACACCCGAAGATCAACGAGTGGCTGACCCTGGTGGAGAAGGAAATGCGGGTCACCCTGGCCAAACTGTTGGCCGAGTCCGTCACAGAAGTGGGCGCGCTCAGCAAAGACACCGGCATCGATCTCGCCAACTACATCGACTGGATCGACCGATACCAGGTAACTAGCCCATCAGACTAGTTAGATGTGGGCAGAAAGGTGATGCCCTGTGCATCGTTGGTGTTGATTTACAATGCGTTTGCCTCTAGGCCCAGCTGGTGGTCCTGTCCGCTCAGATCGACTGGTCTGAGAATGTAGAGACGGCTCTGACCACCATCGCAGGAGGAGACGACATGGCTCCTCTGCAGGCTGTGCTGACCAACGTGAAGGCCACGCTGAACCTGCTGGCCGACACCGTGCTCATGGAGCAGCCTCCCATCCGCAGGAAGAAGCTGGAGCACTTGGTAAGGATGCTTGTGTGCGCACATACAGGCCATGGCCACTATAAATGTAGACGTACTAAAATATATTTGTCCGTGTTTAGATCACAGAGCTCGTGCACCAAAGGGACGTGACCCGAACCCTCATCAAGAACAAGATCGACAACCCCAAATCTTTCGAGTGGCTGAGCCAGATGCGCTTCTACTTCGACCCCAAGCAGACGGACGTGCTGCAGCAGCTCTCCATCCAGATGGCCAATGCCAAGTTCAACTACGGCTTCGAGTACCTGGGTGTGCAGGAGAAGCTGGTACAGACTCCCCTCACAGACCGGTGCTACCTCACCATGACTCAGGCTCTGGAGGCTCGACTCGGAGGATCTCCCTTCGGTCAGTCTGCTAGTTAAGAACTCTTTTTAAAAATGAAGCTTCTGTAGATGCAGCTGTTAATATTCTATGAATTGTCTCTGCTGTTTGTCAGGTCCTGCTGGAACAGGAAAGACTGAGTCGGTCAAGGCTCTTGGCCACCAGCTTGGACGCTTTGTCCTGGTCTTCAACTGCGATGAGACCTTTGATTTCCAGGTACTCTTTCTGGTCTTACTCCTGAGCTATCTCTGACCGCTCATCGCCTGTTGGCATTTTTAAACTTGAGCTGACCTTTAGATGCCCAGCAAATGCCATTCCTCTAACTAATTCGTTCGGTCTGTGTTCAGGCGATGGGCCGGATCTTCGTCGGCCTGTGCCAGGTCGGAGCCTGGGGCTGCTTCGACGAGTTCAACAGACTGGAGGAGAGGATGCTGTCTGCCGTTTCCCAGCAGGTTCAGTATATTCAGGTGGCCCTGAGGGAGCACAGCAACCCCAACCGAGACCACAGTACGTACCCTTTCTGTGTGGAGTTTGCATGTTCTCCCAGTGTCATAATGAAATTTCATGACAGATCTGTTTTGTTTTTTGTTGGTTCTTGACCTTGACAAAAAACACTGTTCCATGTGTTTACATAATGGACTGTTGTTTGTAGAGAGGAACCTAGGAACCATAAATGTTTTGAAAGCTGGTGGCTTGGTGTAAAGTCAGATTAGCCCTATTTATATGGACACAAGCTATAGTCTATATATCAGTGTCATGGTCAATATTTGTATTTTATTTTCATAAAATTTAATTTATTTATTATTTTTGTATTTTATTCTATTTTTTTATTCAATATTTTTATTTGATTTTAAATGTAATTTAATTAATTCATGTATTATTATTTTTATGTATTTTAATCTACTTTTTATATAGTTAGTATTTTATTTTATTTTATATTCAATTATTTTATTTTATTTATTATTGTTTTTGTATTTTATTCTACTTTTTATATAGTTAATATTTTTTATTTTATTGTAAATTAAATTATTTTATTTATTATTATTATTATTATTATTGTATTTTATTCTACATTTTATAGTCAATATTTTTATTTTAAATTAAATTTTATTTCATTTATTATTATTATTATTGTATTTTATTCTACTTTTTTATATAGTCAATATTTCTATTTTAAATTAAATTAAATTTTTATTTATTATTATTACTTGAGTATTTTATTCTACTTTTTATATAGTCAATATTTTAATTTATTTATAATTATTTTCTTTATAGTTATTTGTTTTATTTAATTCTACTTATTTGTATAATATATAATAATAGTGTTATAAAAACAAACAAACAGTGTTTCTATTCTATTTTTAGGCATGCCCGTGACCACAGAGCTGCTGAACAAACAGGTGAAGGTGAGCCCCGAAATGGCCATCTTCATCACCATGAACCCCGGCTACGCAGGCCGCTCCAACCTGCCCGACAATCTGAAGAAACTCTTCCGCAGTCTGGCCATGACCAAGCCTGACCGCCAGCTGATCGCCCAGGTCATGCTGTACTCGCAAGGCTTCCGCACTGCCGAGACCCTGGCCAAGAAGATCGTCCCCTTCTTCAAGTACGCACTCTTCCTGAGCGTTATCTTTTAACTCTGCTGATTTTGTTTGTTCTTCATTTTGTATTTTTTTTTATTCTTCGTTCAGGCTGTGTGACGAGCAGCTGTCCTCTCAGTCTCACTACGACTTCGGGCTGCGAGCTCTGAAGAGCGTGCTGATCAGCTCCGGCAACGTGAAGAGAGAGCGCATCCAGAGAATCAAGCGGGAGAAGTGCGAGCGCGGCGAGGACGTGGATGAGAACGAGATCGCCGAGAACCTTCCAGAGCAGGAGGTAACCAGGGGTCGTTTCTCACACGATCTCTCTTTATGACCTTTCGTCCGAACGTGTGTTCATCGGGTCGCCCTCTGTTGACCAGATCCTGATCCAGAGTGTGTGTGAGACCATGGTGCCCAAGCTAGTGGCGGAGGACATCCCGCTGCTCTTCAGCCTGCTGTCGGACGTCTTCCCCGGCGTGCAGTACATGCGGGGCGAGATGACCGCTCTGAGGGAGGAGCTGAAGAAGGTCTGCGCTGAGATGTATCTCACATACGGAGACGGAGACGAGGTCGGCAGCATGTGGGTGGAGAAGGTAAATCTTCTTGCTGTATTATTTGCTCTCAGTATTTTTAATCTTGTAGCTTGTGGAACTGTTTTAGATTTGAAATGTTCTCCTAACCATTGCTAGGATTGCTACATGAGCTGAAACAAGCTCAACTACGATCTGTGGTGGGGGCAAACGTTTTGTCCACACTGGGTTTTACAACTGTGGCGTCACAACTGGAAGGTTCTGGTATGGTATGGACACAGTATCTTTACAGCAGCATCCTTCTTCTATTCTCAGGTCCTGCAGCTGTACCAGATCACCCAGATCAACCACGGCCTGATGATGGTGGGTCCGTCAGGCAGCGGCAAGACCATGGCCTGGCGTGTGCTGCTCAAAGCCCTGGAAAGACTGGAGGGCTTGGAGGGGGTGGCCCATATCATCGACCCCAAAGCCATCAGCAAAGATCACCTGTACGGAACGCTGGACCCCAACACCCGCGAATGGACGGACGGCCTGTTCACCCACGTGCTCAGGAAGTGAGTCGGGTTGATTCCGAAAGAAGGTGGTTTATGATCTTTGATTGAGAGTTTCGATAGTGTATGAACCGTGTGTGTTTTTCTCCAGGATAATTGATAACGTGCGTGGTGAGCTGCAGAAACGTCAGTGGATCATCTTCGACGGTGACGTGGATCCTGAGTGGGTCGAGAACCTGAACTCGGTCCTGGATGACAACAAGCTGCTGACTCTGCCCAACGGAGAACGTCTCAGCCTGCCTCCCAACGTACAAAAATGTCACTGTTTTGGGGAACAAAATGCTTTTGAAGCTGCACTACGTGGCCAAAAGTATGTGGACACCCATCCTAATTAAGAAGAAGAAAGAGGAAAAATATATATATCATATATACATGTACACGTGTACAGTACAGTCAAATTCTTAGGGGTCTTGTTTAACGGCCCAACAGTGGCTGGATTTGAACCAACAGTCTTCCAATTGATAGCCCAAAGCTCTATCCACTAGGCTACAACTGTCTCTCATTATGCAGGTTAGGTGTTCCAGCCACGCCCTTTAAAAGGAAGTGGGGTTAAATAGTTGCAAGTTTACATCAACACCCAAGATGTAAAAATATGTCCAACAAGCTTGTGTCCACATACTTTTGCCCACAGTGCATATATTTTACTAAGCTTCTGGGGTGGCTTGGTGGGTAGCACTGTCGCCCTCCAGGTCCTTTATGTGTAAAGTCTGCATGTTCTCCCCGTGTCTGTGTGGGTTTCCTCCGGGTGCTCAGGTTTCCTCCCACAGTCCAAAGACGTGCACTGAGGTGAACTGGAGATACAACATCGTCCATGATGTTTATATGCTCTGTTATCTGTCCAGGTGCGCATCATGTTCGAGGTCCAGGACCTGAAATACGCCACGCTGGCCACCGTGTCGCGCTGCGGTATGGTGTGGTTCAGCGAGGACGTCCTCAGCACCGACATGATCTTCGGCAACTTCCTCGCCCGCCTGCGCAGCATCCCGCTGGACGAGGGCGAGGACGAGGCTCAGCGCATGCGCAAGGGCACCGAGGACGAAGGAGATGAGGCGGCCTCGCCCATGCTGCAGGTACACCCCTTGCTTGTAATGATTCGGCTCACTTTGGCTGCATGTCAGACCTTGATTTTTGACCCTTCTTTGCCTGGCAGATCCAGAGAGACGCCGCGGCCATCCTTCAGCCCTACTTCACCTCCACCGGTTTGGTGATCAAGGCTCTAGAGCATGCCTCCAAGATGGAGCACATCATGGACTTCACGCGTCTGCGCTGCATGGGCTCGCTGTTTTCCATGCTGCACCAGGCCTGCAGGAACGTCGCCCTGTACAACAACAACCACCCCGACTTCCCGATGCCTGTGGACCAGCTGGAAAAGTACATGCAGGTGGGTGCTTAGACACATCAGGTCTGTCTGAAAACCTAGTTAGCTGCCTTGCTGCCTACTCCCTACCTGGGCAGCTGCCTAATTAGAGAGGATTCTAATAAGACGTTGACTTATAAGGCAGATTATTTAGACGCACTACTTAGATAGAGATCACGTCGCTTACTAAGCTAACACAGTTAGCCTCAGGCCATTCAAACCAACAGGCTGAGGCAGTACAACCCTGGCCGCTAGCATGCCAGCTAACGTCATCCTCCGTGTACCGAAAACAGTTAAATTGTCACTGACAAGCCTGAATTTGCAAATAAATGACACCTGCGCACCTTTATACAAATTTCAAAAGAACTCTGTTGGTTGCTCCTCATTCATGCCGCACTGAATGCTGGGATTGCCTTCAGCACTAAGGAAGCCTCAGACGCTTCCTCTTTATGTAGTCAGTTCATCACAATTAAGGCACCTTACTATAGTATAGTATAATAGTATATAGTATAATAATAATAGTATACATTAGTATCGTTTATAGTAAAATAATAGGCAGCAATTTAAGGTATATAAGAATTTAGACATGCCTTCTTCTCTGGAGTGTAGGATGACCTAAAGTGCATCTATCTAGAGGGATCACTCGGTTTTCGGACACCCCCCCCAGACCACCCCCAGTCCATTATTCCCCCCGACAGACTCAGGCTACTTGTGCCTATTAAGTAACTGACCAGATTCAAACCTGGGTTTCCACAATATCAGACAAGCACTTCACACCACAGCACCACCAAGCACCCGAACTGAATATGGATTCCAGCCGAGGAACTGACCTCCTCTCTCTTCTCTAACCCTTTACAGAAATACCTGATCTATGCGGTTCTCTGGTCCTTCTCTGGAGACGGCAAGCTGAAGATGAGGGCGGAGCTCGGAGAATACATTCGCCGCATCACAACCGTGCCCCTCCCGTCCGCGCCCAACGTGCCGATCATCGATTATGAGGTGAGCTTTTTTGGACCCTGTATGTGGTAGGGTTTTACAGTGTGACCATCCTACTCAGATTAGCGCCCAGATAAAGAGTCACTTATAGTTTCTCACAGACAAGCGCACTGCATAGAGAGTCACACTATGCTCTGTGTTAATCATCCACCTTCCAGTAGCGGTCGCATTTCTCAGGCATGGCTAATTTGATTCCTAGCCAGGTTGATAGCACTTCTGAAGCTCTCTGTAATTTTATACAAGCGCATTAGACCTATATATGTATACAACATTCTGGTATAGAGCCCATAGTGTGGAAGTGTTATTGGCTGGAATTTGGTATGGAGTTTAACATCTCTTGTGGCTTCTCCGTTTCCCAGGTGTCCATCACGGGCGAGTGGCAGTCATGGCAAGGCAAGGTGCCTCAGATTGAGGTGGAAACGCACAAGGTGGCATCACCCGACGTGGTGGTGCCCACGCTGGACACGGTGCGGCACGAGGCTCTGCTGTACACCTGGCTGGCTGAGCACAAGCCTCTGGTACTGTGTGGCCCTCCAGGATCAGGAAAAACCATGACTCTCTTCAGCGCCCTCCGCGCCCTGCCGGACATGGAGGTCAATAATTAATTCATTATTAATGAATTAATTCAGTTAAATGATGAAATGAATGCTGGGTTGTGTGTAGTACGCTCACGTACGTGTCTCGTCTCCCCACAGGTTGTCGGTTTGAACTTCTCCAGTGCCACCACTCCAGAGCTGCTCCTGAAGACCTTCGATCACTACTGCGAGTACCGGCGTACGCCCAACGGCGTCGTGCTGGCGCCCGTGCAGCTGGGCAAGTGGCTGGTGCTCTTCTGTGACGAGATCAACCTGCCTGACATGGACAAGTACGGCACACAGAGAGTCATCTCCTTCATCAGACAGGTACGGGCCGAACTCCGCGCATGTTCTGTTCACACGTACGTTAGATGGCCAAAAGTATGTGCGCACCTGACTGTGAGCTGTATCGCCAGGAAATTATAAGAATAAATATACATGAAAATTCACTTTAAAATTGAGCAAAGTGTTCACATACTTTTGGCCGCTTGGTTTATACAGACTTTTTTGTGGTTTTTTTGTTCATTGTGGACCTTTTCTTTGCAGATGGTGGAACACGGTGGATTCTACCGCACCTCCGATCAGACTTGGGTGAAACTGGAGAGGATCCAGTTTGTCGGTGCCTGTAACCCTCCGACAGACCCCGGAAGGAAGCCGCTCTCTCACAGGTTTGCTCGTTTTGTTTTCTTTTCTTTCTATGTTCAATTAAGCGTATCATTTTCCTTAAACTTAACTCTGATTGTCTGCATGTTTTAGGTTCCTGCGGCACGTCCCGGTGGTGTACGTGGACTACCCGGGTCCCGCCTCCCTTACGCAGATCTACGGCACCTTCAACAGGGCCATGCTCCGCCTCATTCCCTCGCTGCGTACCTACGCCGAGCCGCTCACCGCCGCCATGGTGGAGTTTTACACCATGTCTCAGGTTTGTGCACAGTGAACACGGGTGCTGATGCTTAACTGGCCACTTTATTGGAAACACCTACTCCAACCGAGCCTTTTCTCTGTACAGGAGCGGTTCACTCAGGACACCCAGCCCCACTATATCTACTCTCCCAGAGAGATGACTCGCTGGGTGAGAGGCATCTTCGAAGCCCTGCGGCCCCTCGAGACCCTGCCCGTCGAGGGACTGATCCGCATCTGGGCCCACGAGGCTCTGCGCCTCTTCCAGGACAGGTGGGCCTAAATAAAACTCTGTATTCACACCAATCACAGCACCATTGTGTCTTTTAACCTTGCTAATTGTGGAGGTTTTTGATCGTAGTTGTTGCTTTCCTCTTACAGGCTGGTGGAGGATGAGGAGAGACGCTGGACTGATGAGAACATCGACAGCGTGGCTCTGAAGCACTTCCCTAACGTTAACAAAGACAAAGCTCTCATCCGGCCCATACTCTACAGCAACTGGCTCTCAAAGGTGAGATGCCTGATTTTAATCACGATATAGGTGAAGGCTTTAATATATTTGAGGTCCTTAGTTTGGTTTGCTAGATGCCTGGTCTGTACCACTGGGGTAAAGTGCCATGTCTAAGTTTAATCTCCAAAATGCCTGCAAGCAAGTCTAACCATAACTGGCTTGAGTTTGTATTAGATTAATGGTGATGGCTACATTTATTTAGAAAGAACTACTTTGATGACTGTGGGGATTTGGCACAGTTTAACCCCAGATGCCCTTCCTGACGCAGCCCTCGTTGTTTTCATCCGGGCTTTGGACCAGCACCTCTCGGAGGATAGTCTAATGGGCCATACCCTTCAATCCCACACATAACCAATAATATCTGTGTAGACTCCTGACTGGCTGATAGCACCACTGCACCATCTGAGTGCCTTACATTGGTTAAAACTAATGTTCTCTGTGGTGTCCTTGAATTTAATGCATTGTGCAGCAGTTTAATGCGCTAACATGCTTGCCCACCACCCCAGAGACCTGAATTCAAGTCTAAGCAGTGCTGCCGACCTGGTCAAGTGCTCAACAGACACATTTGTCTGGGAAATTGACTTGATAATTTGTAATAATATAATTTTTAAAGGGAACCCTTTCGTGTGAATAACGACACACTGCAATTTTGTCTAGCAGCTCTTAAATCTGTATCTTAGGGTTTTTTTCCTTTCTGTTTTTACCACTTAAACTACTAAGGGGATCAATAAAGTCTTATCTCATCGTATCAATCTGTCATTCGTCTTTAGGACTACATCCCAGTCGAGCAGGAGGAGCTGCGCGATTACGTCAAGGCTCGTCTCAAGGTCTTCTACGAGGAGGAGCTGGACGTTCCTCTGGTGCTCTTTAATGAGGTCCTGGACCACGTACTGAGAATTGACAGGTAAAAAAAATACAGCCCATATTTTTTCTAGCCATTCAACACATTTCCTCATTGGCATCCACACACTTACATTTTTTTTAAATGATCTGTGCAGAATCTTCCGACAGCCGCAGGGGCATCTTCTCCTGATCGGTGTCAGCGGTGCAGGAAAGACCACGCTGTCACGTTTCGTGGCCTGGATGAACGGCTTGAGTGTCTATCAGATCAAGGTCAGTTCAGTTTGTAAAAATGGTGCCAGATTTTGTACAATAATTAAACATATTGCTGTGGTACGTTGAGAATTCCTGATGACACGGTAACCGTGACTATGCTTCCACAGGTCCACAGGAAGTACACGGGCGAGGACTTCGACGAGGACCTGCGAACCGTCCTGCGTCGATCCGGGTGCAAGAACGAGAAGATCGCGTTCATCATGGACGAGTCCAACGTGCTGGACTCGGGCTTCCTGGAGCGCATGAACACGCTGCTGGCCAACGGCGAGGTGAGGTTCAGCCAAGCTAGCAGTCAAATTCTGTAGTGCTCTCAGATCAGGTCAGGAACCATGCTCTTACCAGCCACACCGCTAACTGTTGTGCAGGTACCCGGTCTGTTCGAGGGCGACGAATACGCAACACTGATGACCCAGTGTAAGGAAGGGGCTCAGAAGGAGGGCCTGATGCTGGACACTCATGAAGAGCTGTACAAGTGGTTCACCAGCCAGGTGATCAGGAACCTGCACGTGGTTTTCACCATGAATCCTTCATCAGAGGGCCTGAAGGACAGAGCCGCCACCTCTCCAGCTTTGTTCAACAGGTTCTGTATTCATTGTTTATTGTATTTTTGTGTAAGCTGGTGCTTAGTGTGTTGCAACATTGAATATGACTTGGCAGATAAGATCACTGGGGCCTCACACATAATTATAACGGTCACATGTGTAACAGTCCTGTTAGTTTAGTGCATTGCAGTATGCCAATGGCATAGCTAGATCAGGTTTAGTCAAACCCTGGGTGCCAAAAATGGGTCAGTAGAACTTGTACAGGGCAGTTGTAACCTAGCAGATAAGGTAATGGACTAGTAATCAGAAGGTCAGGATTCAAACCCCCACCACTGCTAGTTTGCCACTACTGGGCCCTTGAGCAAGGCCCTTAACCCTCAGTTGCTTAGACTATACATACTGTAAGTCGCTTTGGATAAAAACATCCCATAAATGCCAGAAATGTAAATCTAAATGTACACCATCGCCCCCTTGTGGAGGCTTTATGTTACAACTACAACCGTAGTGGAACCATTTAGGAGGTGCACTTGTCAGTGCGGTCTCAGTACTGGTCCCAAGCCCGGATAGAAATGTGAGGTTTGCATCTAGAAGGCAAACTGGTGTAGAAATCATGCCAAATCATGTGTGCAGACCAGAATGATCCCATATTACTCCTCTAATTAAGTGTTCCTCTTCTTCAGGTGTGTGCTGAACTGGTTCGGAGACTGGTCCACTGAGGCGCTTTACCAAGTGGGCAAAGAGTTCACCAGTAAGATGGACCTGGAGAAGCCCAACTACAAAGTGCCAGATTACATGCCTACCGTGTACGACAAGCTGCCCCAAATTCCCACCCACCGCGAGGCTATCATCAACGGCTGTGTGTTCGTACACCAGACGCTCCATCAGGTAACAGCTGGAAGGAATTTATTTACTTGTTCCCCACTCTTAGCATTGTGTCTGTGATGACCTTGATAAAATTATTATCTGTCCACTAGGCTAATAACCGGCTGGCGAAGCGCGGCGGGCGCACCATGGCCATCACCCCGCGTCACTATCTGGACTTCATCAACCACTACGCCGACCTGTTCAACGAGAAACGCAGCGAGCTCGAAGAGCAGCAGATGCACCTCAACGTCGGTCTGCGCAAAATCAAGGAGACGGTGGATCAGGTGAACTAGCACTGCACTATTATGACGTTGGCAGGCTAATCCGCTAGCACACCAGCGCAGAGATTCTGACCTCCTGGGTTCGAATCTCAGGCCTGCTACCGGTCAGCTGGGTGCCCCCTAGCAGGCACAGTTGGCTAATGCGTGCAGCAGACAAAATTGGCCTCCAGTCTGCTGGGTGGGAAAGGACTGGAATAATAAGGGGTGGGATTATCAATGCTGTGTGTGGACCTTGGTTGCCCAGGGAGCCTGTACAGAAAGTGCAGAGATCAGGGTGTGGCTCTCTGTATGCAAGGTCGACCAAATTCACAAATCCACTGAAGTATGGGAGAATATTAAGGGATTGGGGGACATCGGAGGAAGTGTGTGTCAGGCAATTATATACACCCTACTTGGACACTGTTGGGTACCCTAGCAACGGATTGGCTACACTAAATTGGGAGAAATAGGGGAAAAATGCATTGAAAACAAATAATAAAATTTTTCCTGTTCTGAAGCAACTACTTGATTAACCAAAACTTGTTCATTTTCAGATTTATCACATGATCTTGGTTCTGTCTGTTAGGTCGAGGAGCTGCGCCGGGATCTGAGGATCAAGAGCCAGGAACTGGAAGTGAAGAACGCAGCTGCCAACGACAAGCTGAAGAAGATGGTCAAAGACCAGCAGGAGGCCGAAAAGAAGAAGGCAAAAAATGCTTGCTGAACTCTCGTTGTGGCTTGTTTTTTTATTTTAATGGTTTGCAGTACTGTGACTTAATGCTGGCGTTTTGATTGGCAGGTTATGAGTCAGGAGATCCAAGAAGCCGTCTACAAGCAGCAGGAAGTCATCAAGGACAAGCAGCTGAGAGTCAAACAAGACCTGGACCAGGTGGAGCCTGCTGTCATCGAGGCCCAAAATGGTATGACCGGCTCAGATCAAGCTCTGTGTTTTATTTTTTGTAATGAATGGAGCAACTGAGCGTATTCTTGTTGCGTCTTCTAAATATAAATGTATATGAAGGTCATGTGATCACTTCGGTTCTCCTGTCTGATTTCCAGCTAGTTTCCTTGTGCACTTTGCTACCTTGTTCTGGCGTGTCACTGCTGTCTTCGCTAACTCTTACGGTCTTCTTTTCATGCCTCGTTTTTTTTCTCCTTCAACGCACCTCTTTTCCTGCCGCCGTTGACCGGTAGCCGTTAAGTCTATTAAGAAGCAGCATCTGGTGGAGGTGAGATCCATGGCCAACCCGCCGGCGGCGGTCAAGCTGGCTCTGGAGTCCATCTGCCTGCTGCTGGGCGAGAGCACCACCGACTGGAAGCAGATCCGCTCCATCATAATGCGCGAGAACTTCATTCCCACTATCGTTAACTTTTCTGCCGACGAGATCAGGTGACCGCAGCGCGCGGCGTGGGGTCGCAGCCCAGCGGGTTCGAGAGAGACGCGCTCGTCGCATTCATAATTTGTACAGCCAAGATCTGTTTGCATTATGGGTATTTTAGGGTCTAATCGGATTAGTTAATTGGTTTCCTCTCTGACTAAACGAAAAGCGTCTCTCTCTCGCCTTGTGGCTGTTCGGCTCCCGGCGCCCGTCGCTCCCATCATTCCCGCATGGTTTTAAATCCATGTCCTCCCTTTCTCCACCCCCTCCCTCCCCACCCCTTTCCCCGTATCATTCCTCTCCTCAGCCGTCAGCTCTATAAAGAAGCAGCATCTTGTCGAAGTGCGTGCCATGGCCAACCCACCCGCCGCCGTTAAACTGGCGCTAGAGTCTATCTGCCTCCTGCTGGGGGAGGAGACTAATGACTGGAAAAAGATTAGACAAGTTATTATCAGAGACAATTTCATCTCCAGCATAGTCAACTTTGTCTCGGAGGACATGAGGTATTGTTTCTATTCATATCTGACATCGCACCGTTACACAGTGATTTTGCTTGCCCAAATATGAGTAATTTAAATTAACTGCTTTCTGGGATTCAATGATGAGATCCAAGTTTAAGGTTCGTATCGCTGTAGCAACCGCTCAAGTAAGTTTTATAAGTAACATCTGTGTCAATATGTAAAAAGCAAGTTTCATAAGTGGGTCAGAACGACCCTTACCTCCAAGTGAGCAGAAAAATACGTTTCCTAAGTGGGCTGAAGGATGAGGTGACAGTCACCACAGTCATAATCCAATACAACAGTATAGCCAAAAGAATGTGGACACACTCACTGTTTCTGAGTGCCAAGTTAGGTCTGCTAGGTAGCAGCCAAACTGGACAACTTGGCTTGTTTAATAGCTGGGATCACTGCGCAGTGAGTCAAGGGATTAAAGGCCTTGCTCAAGGGCCCAGCAGTGGCTGCATTGTGAATGATAGCCCAAGTATATTCGGCAAGTGCTGGTTCATTTGTCTCCAGCTTTAGTTCTGAGCCTGACAACTTCGAAAACCTGCTGTCTGCATCAGTATTAGTGGTGTGAATCCAGTTTTACAGTTAAGCTGTACTTAAATTTGGCTTTCTCTTTCTCCAGGCAGCCCAAACTGTGGTGGATCTGATTGGCTAAGTCAAAAATATCATGTATTCAATTCCCAGCTGCAGTTGGTTCCACAGAAATATATAATAAATATTATTAAATCAGATATAACCAATTCCCTCATTCCTTCCCTACATACATCCCTTCACATCCCATCTATTTGTGAAATGAATATTTAAGCCAAATCTGAAATCTGCCGTATGCTAACTATGTTTTCTTTTTTTTATCGGGACACAGCGACAGTATCCGTGAAAAGATGAAGAAGAACTACATGTCCAACCCCAGTTACAACTACGAGCAGGTCAACAGGGCCTCGCTAGCATGTGGGCCTATGGTCAAGTGGGCCATCGCTCAGGTCAGTTCAAACTGTGTTTCCTCTCGCCCCCAGCCCACCAGTATACCCTTAAGGCCAAATCTGCTTAGATGCATGTAATTGTTCAGCCGAAGCGACTTTTAAAGGTGATACTCTCATGTATGTGCAGCTGAACTACGCAGACGTGCTGAAACGGGTGGAGCCTCTGAGAAACGAACTGCAGAAGCTGGAGGACGACGCCACGGACAACAAGACCAAGGCTGAAGAGGTGGAGCAGATGATCCGGGACCTGGAGGCCAGCATCGCCCGCTACAAGGAGGAGTACGCAGTGCTCATCTCCGAGGCTCAGGCCATCAAGGCCGACCTGGCTGCCGTCGAGGCCAAGGTGGGTCCCTTCTTTCTTCTGGAGTTTTTGAGACTAGCATCCTGTTGAGCGTTGATTGTAGTTTTAGGGACTGGTTTAAATCTATATATGCGCATGCTGTGAATGACCACAGGTGAACCGCAGCACAGCGCTGCTGAAGAGCCTGTCTGCTGAGAGGGATCGCTGGGAGAAGACCAGCGAGACGTTCAAGAACCAGATGTCCACCATCGCCGGCGACTGCCTGCTCTCCGCCGCCTTCATCGCCTATGCTGGCTACTTCGACCAGCAGATGAGACAGAACCTGTTCACCACCTGGTCCCACCACCTCCAGCAGGCCAACATCCAGGTGAACCAGCTTTTATTTGATTAGATGTGGTCATTTAGTTCTTTAATAATCGTTGAGTCACGTTGCTAACCTTTGATGTTCTGTCTTTCAGTTCCGGACAGACATCGCCAGGACTGAATACTTGTCCAATGCTGACGAGAGGCTGCGCTGGCAGGCCAACTCGCTGCCTGCTGACGATCTCTGCACTGAAAATGCTATCATGCTCAAGAGATTTAACAGGTCAGTAGCAGTGGACAGTTAGGAGAGCCACAACCATCAAAAGTGACGGCAACCATATTTACCATTTATAGCACTTACACTTACATTGTTGTACAAGTTCCATGCACGTGTCGTCAATCAGCTACACATACTAGCCGAGCAGAACACAATCCTACAATGGGGATTCAACCCGAACCCATACTCAACCCTGTGCTTTAGGAATATAAACCAAGTGCATAAACCATCTCATGATTCTGAACATTAAAGTCACATAGTTTCAAATATGTGATGTACTTATTTGTTTTTCCCTCCCCAGGTATCCGTTGATCATCGATCCCTCAGGTCAGGCCACAGAGTTCATCATGAACGAGTACAAAGATCGAAAGATCACACGAACAAGTTTCCTGGACGACGCCTTCAGAAAGAACCTGGAAAGCGCGTTGAGATTTGGTAACCCTCTGCTTGTGCAGGTAAGATGGCCTGCGGTGTGCGTGACCTTCTCATGTGGCAGAAGCAGTTAGTAGCTCAGGGGACAAACAAACACAATTGAATGCATACTGGAGCATCAGCATTTGTCAAGAATAGTATCATATAAAAGAATTATGGGAATTCTTTGATGTGAATGTAATTCAAAGCACCAAATAACATTAGTTAGACTACCAGATTTGTCCAAGACTTTCAAAATCTCAGCGGTGCTATCAACCCGACCAGTTATCTGACAGACACAGTATGCCATGTCTTAAGGAGGTGGACTGACGGACTCCTCATTGCCTTTTTCAAGGCACCAGCAAGAGTGGTGGATGAGTTGCGGAGGGCACAACATGACTCTCCATATTCAGTCTGGCTCTGTGCAAAGTGGCAGCCGGTGTCAAAGGAAGCACGTGATGGTCTGGGGCTTTCCCCTCCCCCCAATAAATCGATAATGGGCGCAATACAGTGAGACAATTTGGACAGGATGTCAGTCTATCACAGAGCCTCTGCCATTCTTTAGACATAGCCGAATATGTCAGTATGTAGACACCTGACTGGCAGATAGCACCCCTGGAACCCTGGATTCCAGCAGTGCAAATTACTTCTGTGCAATAAATATTTGTAAATATTTATCTCAATGGTCTTTCCCTGCTGGAATGCAGGTGGTACTGTCCACAGTCTAGCAAGCTTAATGCAGTAATGCAGTCTTCTCTTATATAGACTGTAAAACTATCAAAATAGATGCCTTAAAAATTAAGGTTGTTTTTTACCTCCTTCCCTTTTTTTGTCAGGATGTGGAAAGCTACGACCCCATCCTGAACCCCGTGCTGAACAGAGAGGTGCGCAGAACCGGCGGGCGTGTCCTCATCACTCTCGGAGACCAGGACATCGACTTGTCTCCTTCCTTCGTCATCTTCCTTTCCACCAGAGACCCGACGGCAAGTGCTCGCAGTTTCTCGTTAAGCCGACTGTACGGACAGGACCGTGACGCACAGCTCTTACAGTTTCTTACGTTTCATTAAACAGGTGGAGTTCCCGCCGGACCTGTGCTCACGTGTGACCTTCGTGAACTTCACGGTGACCAGAAGCAGTTTGCAGAGTCAGTGCCTGAACGAGGTTCTGAAGGCAGAGCGGCCGGACGTGGACGAGAAGCGCTCCGACCTGCTCAAACTTCAGGGTAAGAATCGTCGGGTCGAATCTCAGCTCTGCTACCGGCAGGTTGGACGCCTACACGAACAATGATTGGCTCGTTCGCATAGCTGATGCAATTACGACCTCTGCTGGCTGATTGGTGCCTGCACCGAGACGGTGGATAATGGGATCAGGGTGTGTCTCTCCGTACACAAAGCTGATCCACATATGAACTCGCCTCATGCAGGTGAAAAGATGCAGTCGGTACTGCACACTTGTCGGAGGGGGCATGTGTCAGTCATGGCTCTCCTCAGTCAGAGAAAGGAAGCGTAATGCAATCGGGTAATTGGATACGACTAAATTGGGAGGAGTCATGAGTAACATAAGAGATTAATTATGTCGTCATCTTGATTGATTGAGGTCTAACTCAAATCTGATTTTGTTCAGGCGAGTTCCAGTTGCGTCTGCGTCAGCTGGAGAAGTCCCTCCTGCAGGCGCTCAACGAGGTCAAGGGTCGCATCCTGGACGACGACACCATCATCACCACGCTGGAGAACCTGAAGAAGGAGGCGGCCGAAGTGACCCGGAAGGTGGAGGAAACCGACATCGTCATGCAGGAGGTGGAGACCGTGTCACAGCAGTACCTGTCCCTGTCCACCGCCTGCAGCAGCATCTACTTCACCATGGAGTCTCTCAATCAGGTCAGACTGCACATCTGTACTGGATAAACGCTGAGCACTCAGCTCTGACTGATGGACAGTTCTGTAAACGTCGCTTTCCCTGTTGCAGATGCACTTCCTGTACCAGTACTCTCTCCACTTTTTCCTGGACATCTACCACACCGTCCTGTATGAGAACGCCAACCTGAAGACTGTCAGTGACCACACGCAGCGCCTGTCCCTCATCACCAAAGATCTGTTCCAGGCGAGTTGCTCTTCATCTACGTATTCTACCATATTTTACAGCTAATCTGAACTAAAGTCGTATGTGTCGCTCTTGCACAGGTTGCCTTTAACAGAGTCGCCCGTGGGATGCTGCACCAGGATCACATCACATTCGCCATGTTGCTGGCCAGGATCAACCTGAAAGGCATAACCAGGTAATCCCACCATCCCACACTGAGAGACTGGGGGAAATATTTTCTCACCTTGGTACCGGTACTGACCTGCTGTAAACGTTCTGCCTTCCAGCGAGCCGTCTTATGATCCAGAGTTTCAGCACTACCTGCGCGGAAAGGAGATCGTCCTGTCGGGCACCACTGTGCCCAAAGTGAAGGGTCTGAGCACGGAGCAAAGCGAGGCCATGGTGCGCCTCAGCCGGCTGCCCGTCTTCAAAGACCTGGTGGCAAAAGTTCAGGCTGATGAGGTGAGTAGATCTATCTATCTATCTATCTATCTATCTATCTATCTATCTATCTATCTATCTATCTATCTATCTATCTATCTATCTCTGTTTGTAAGGATGATACAGTGGTACATTCTACGGGACCACAGAACGCATTAACTGAGACATCATTATGGAAAAAAAATACCTTAAAACTCAGCATCTTTTTAACTCGACGCCACTCCCAGAACCAGTTGACGTTTGACGTTGAGTTTAAAAGGCGTTGAGTTTTAAGGTATTTTTCCCCATAAGGACGTATGGGAAACCTGTTAATGTGTTCTGTGGTCCCGTGGAGCTGCAGATATTTTAAGCAAATGTAAAATAATGGGGTTGTTTTTGACATGAGTTTAGGGGACGCCGAGTTACAAGGTACGCCTGTACGTCTAATTTTTGGAAGTGCTGGGTTGCCGACATTAGAGCTAAAGGTGGCACAATCAGTTACTTTCTATGTAGATGATATGAGTGTGGCATAAACTTCTTCTTCCTCGGTCTTTGTCCCGTTCGGTTGCGGGGTCGGCTCTCGGTGGATCATGATCCGCATAGATTTGGCACAATTTTTACGCCGGATGCCCTTCCTGACACGACCCTCCCTATTTTATCCGGTTTCCAATTACCCTGGTGGCATGTTTTTGGACTGTGTGAGGAAACCGGAGGAAACCCACGCGGACACGGGGAGAACATGCAAACTCCGCACAGAAAGGACCCGGACCGCCCCACCTGGGGATCGAACCCAGGACCTTCTTGCTTTGAGGCGACAGTGCTACCCACTAAGCCACCTTGCATGAGTGTGGCAAAAACATTTAATCACTGACAAATTCAAGGATTTAATTATGTGCTGAGGGCGCTCGGGTGGCGCACTGGTCTAACGTGCTAGCATACCACTGAGAAGCAGAGCTACCGACCTGGCCGGGCGGCCACACAAACACAGTTTGAGGGCAAGACGGTCGGACACTGTCTCTTGTTGCTGCCGCTCTGATATGAGAGGGGAGGATGGTGTAAGTCGCATAGAGCTTAGTGTGGCTCTCTGTACATGATGTGGCTCTGTGTGGTTACCCAGCACCAATCAGCGACCGTGTCTCATCGCCTGTTGGACACTTGTTGGAGGGGTTGTGGAAGCAGTAATTAATTCACAATTGGAAAATTGGAAATTCTTCAGATTGATGAGCACAATCTTGGGCGGTTCTGTTGGCTGTGCCAGAGGAAGGGAGGGTGGGTTGTCTGGTTGATGGGCCTCTGTTGCCGTTGTACAATTGCAACCTCTGATCTGCTGTGAGGTTGTGGCATCTGTACTTAGTGATAAATGGTTTGCTGTGTCTGAGGTTGTGCCAAATGGTGTCTGCTCTCCCCGGCCAGCAGGGGGTGGTGCAAGCGGCAAGAGCGTTCACAACCATTGGGGGAATTGGTGATGACTCAACTGGGAGATAAGGATAGGATGATTATTCTGTAAAATTCTATAAACTGAAATTTGTTCTCTGTGTGCTCCAGCAAATCTTCATGTGGCTGGAGAGCAGTTCCCCGGAGCTGTCTGTTCCATACCTCTGGGCGGAGGAGAAGCCAACCAGTAAGTCAGAAGTCCCATCTTCACTGAATCGTTTTCAGATCCATCAGTCGGACATGATGTTGAACCGTGTTGTTTTGTGTCCGTGGTGTTTTCAGCTCCTATCGGCCAGGCTGTGCACCAGCTGCTGCTCATCCAGGCTTTCCGACCGGACCGTATGCTGGCCATGTCGTCCATCTTCGTATCCAAGGTGATGGGAGAGAGCTTCATGTCCATTATCGAGCAGCCGTTGGACCTGGGCAACATCGTGGACAGTGAGGTAAAGACTGGATTTGATTTGATTAGATTTTTCACGTTTGTTTATTGATGGATGTCAGTGTGTTTTTTAAAGTTCTTGGTGTAATTCGGTTGTTTTCTTGTTCCAGGTGAAGCCAGGAACTCCGGTGCTCATGTGCTCGGTGCCTGGTTACGACGCCAGCGGCCTGGTCCGAGATCTGGCTGCCGAGCAGAACAAGCACATCACCTCCATCTCCATCGGTGAGAAACGTTCCCCCATAAACCAGCACTAGTGTTCTCAGAATGATCAGCGATTCATCAACCTTGCTTCATATTCTTCACAGGTTCTGCTGAGGGCTTTAACAAGGCTGACCGAGACATCAACACTGCTGTCAAGTCTGGAAGGTAAACCAGGGTGTTTTTTTTTATTTTTATTTATTTTATTTTTTTATTTCGCCGTTTTGATATGATTAACGTGACTGGTCATTTTTTAATGTGGGTTTTTTTCTGTGTTGGCACTTAGGTGGGTGATGTTGGAGAACGTACATCTGGCTCCTGCTTGGCTCATGCAGCTGGAGAAGAAGCTGCACTCCATGCAGCCTCACGCCAGCTTCCGTCTCTTCCTCACTATGGAGATCAACCCCAAGGTCAGTCGCTTCAATCCGAACGAATGTCCGAATACCGAACTGATTCTGATGACCTGCCTGATTTAACGGGCGATCGGTGGGTAGCGCTGTCGCCTCACAGCAAGAAGGTCCTGGGTTTGATTTCCAGGTGGAGCGTGGAACATGTGAACTAACACCGTAATCCAGGGGTGTCCAAACTTTTCTTGTTAGGGGCCGCATTTAAAATAATGTGGTGCTCAGTTGGTGCAGCGGTAAAAAACACACCAACACACCAGCACACCAGAGCTGACATTTCGAACTCGTCAGTTTGTGCTAATGTTTGGGCTGATCGGTGTAACCACTGAATGTTGTTAATGACGCGTGTACTGAAGCGACGCTCTTTCTGTATCACACAGGTCCCGGTGAACTTGTTGCGTGCTGGTCGGATCTTTGTGTTCGAACCGCCTCCGGGTGTGAAGGCCAACATGCTGAGGACTTTCAGCAGCATCCCAGTGGCTCGCATGTGCAAGGTGAACGACGTCAATCACTGAGAGTTTTTACCTTTTAAGGCTCCGTTACATCAGGTTCTTGAGTGTGTAATTTTTTGCATTCGTTTATTTGAATGGTCTTCGGGGTGACGTGTATTTACAACTTTAGATGAGGGTGCTCTGCTATGTTGTGAGTTTAGTTGTGAATGAGTGATACTGTGTCATATTTATCTGTAATATTTTACTAAGATTCTACATTCTGTCCTACAGGCTCCGAACGAGCGTGCACGGCTGTACTTCCTCCTGGCCTGGTTCCACGCCATCATCCAGGAACGTCTGCGCTACGCACCGCTCGGCTGGTCCAAGAAATACGAGTTCGGCGAGTCCGACCTGCGCTCGGCGTGCGACACCGTCGACACCTGGCTGGACGACACCGCCAAGGTTCAAATCAGTGCATTTTTATTTTCTAACCTTGATACTCATTAGTTAGAAGGGGTGTCCCAATATTTGTGTATTGTATCCATGGATGTATTTATTACCCTGTTGTATTTATTTGCTGTCTCTTCGTTACAGGGTCGGCAGAACATCTCCCCGGATAAGATCCCATGGGCGGCGCTCAAGACCCTGATGGCCCAGTCCATCTACGGTGGCCGCATCGACAACGAGTTCGACCAGCGCCTCCTCAACACCTTCCTGGAGCGCATCTTCACCACCGGCAGCTTCGACAGCGAGTTCAAGCTGGCTCTCAAAGTGGACGGCCACAAGGACATCAAAATGCCGGACGGCATTCGGTCAGTGCATCCGTCTCGAGATCCGTTTCGAAATATAAGGACACCTTGGATAAATCAGTGTTCTTTTCATTACTCCTGTTTATGTGCAGGCGTGAGGAGTTCGTGCACTGGGTGGAGATGCTTCCAGACACTCAGACTCCATCCTGGCTGGGTTTGCCAAGCAACGCCGAGAAGGTTCTGCTCACCACTCAGGGTATGATCATGTTTCAGCCTTTGTTCTGATTGCAAATGTCCTGACCTGACCAACTAAAAACACAACCAGAGAAACCATTTGATCAGGTGGTCAATACCAGAACGGGCCTTTATCAAACTGTCGGGTGTGGCTAAAACACCAGAACACAATAATTAGAGGTGTCTACTTATTTTTTTTATCCCGATTGAAGCTACTAGAGTATGCTGTCTACATGGTGTACACTACATGTCCAAAAGTTTGTGGACACCACGAACATGAGCGTGATTAGTTCCTGCCACCTACCCCGCCCTCATTCATGAACGTGCCCTCCTTCCCTGCCGTCCACAGGCATTGACATGATGGGTAAGCTGCTCAAAATGCAGATGCTGGAGGACGAGGACGACCTGGCCTACGAGACGGAGAAGAAGCAGCGCACCACGTCCACCTCGGACGCTCAGCCGGCGTGGATGAGGACGCTGCGCACCACCGCGTGCAACTGGCTCCAGCTCATCCCGCTGTCCGTGAATCCGCTCAAACGCACGGTGGAGAACATCAAGGTGGGTTCCACCACACCAGAACCTTTTTCTGTTGAGACAGACTTGTGCACAGAGCACGGAAACTACATTTCTTTTTGTTTTGTTTGCGTGTGTAGGATCCTCTGTTCCGCTTCTTCGAGCGAGAGGTGAAGATGGGCTCCCGAATGTTGCAGGACGTGCGCCAGGACCTCACCGACGTCGTCGGGGTGTGTGAGGGCAAGAAGAAGCAGACCAACGACCTCCGAACGCTGATCAACGACCTTGTCAAAGGTTGGTTCTCATAACTATCGACTTTATGCCCTAAACACGTACATGTACGACAATCTATAGCAATATCCAAGACTATGAGAGAGAATTCTAAGCAAGCAAAATTAATTCCTTTACATTCCTTAATTTCTTGAAAAATTGGTCTAAAACAGGGTTTTTCAAACTATTTTTCAATCATCCAACGTTTAGTCCATGATTTTATTTTTAGTGACCCAGGCAACACAAGAAATGCATCTAATTTCCTCCACAAGGGGGCGTTCGCATACAAATTTCAGTTTATGTGCCTGTTAAAATCCGTTTGTTTACATTTACATTTTAGGCATTCAGCAGACACTCTTACAGAAGTGCTTCCATAGTAGACATTACCATACTTTAGTTTAAGTAGACATTTAGTAGAACGCATCTAAACACAGCTCACAATAAAGCATATTCTGATCGAATGCCCCAAATACACCAGCGAGAGAGACAACAGCTACAAATACCTGGAACTGTTAAAGAAACCAACCAAGAAAAACACAAGAACAATCCTAAACTTCCTGGTAGAAACAAAAACGAAAACAAAAATGTAAAAGGACCAATAGAAACAAGGAAAAAATGACGTAACACCCATCATGCCATAAATAACACAATCATGTGTATAAAGTGGCGTAAAACCCAAATAAATAAAAGAACGCACCAAAAAAAGCAACATACTAAAATGACACTTGACAGTGGCTATAGGCTGATATGAAAATGACCTGCTCTCCCTGCTGTGAATATAATGATACTGTAAACTCAAAGTATAACATCTTAATTCACAAATTAGTCAGCTATCAAATAAAAGCTTGTGTGAGTTTTCTGTTCCATCATAAATGCTCAACAAAAAATAAATAAAGGTGCCCAGATGGCGCAGCAGGATATTTCAGTATCATATCAGCGCTGAGATTCTGAACTCGGCGTTGCCACCAGTCGGCTGCGTCATGAGGATGAGCGGACTATGTTGGTGGAAAAAGAAATAGCATAGGTGGAAAAAGAAGGGGTCTGCGCACGAGTCAGAGGAGGCGTGAGCAGAAAATCATGCTGTCAGGGATCGAGAGAAAAATGAGAGAAAATGTATAAATAAATAGAAAAATTTGATGTTTTTTAATGAGTTCGTGGTAAAAATCATGGACAAAATTTGGGTTGCTTGATAAAAAGTTTGAACAACTCTGCTGTATTGGATTATAACCATGACCGTTAAGGTTTGTTTTGATTAAATACGTCCACGTTACACCTAGTTGTGCTTCATGAATGCTTTAAATATTCGTATACTGATTCACATCTGTATTTCTTTCATGCTGTAATATTGTAGTGTGATTAAAATAAAACCTGAAATGTCGAATGGGGTCCAAAAATAGAAACAGACTTTCAAATATGCTGTTTATGCATTTGCATACGCCGATGGTTCCATGGCGTTTAAAAGTGTTCCAGTGGTGACTAAAGCTCTCTTGATTTTGCACAGGCATTCTGCCCCGTAGCTGGTGCCGCTACACCGTCCCCACCTCCATGACCGTGATCCAGTGGGTGGCCGACTTCAGCGAGCGCATCAAACAGCTGCAGGAGATCTCGCAGGCGGCGGCCAGCGGCGGCGCCAAGGAGCTCAAGGTAAGTCGCTGGCTATCATGTTATGTTACTTTGAAATGTGTATCAGAGCGTAAGCGGGCCCTAAAATGTATTAAACTTTATTATTATTCTTATTATTTCCTTTCGAAATGATGCCAGAAGTCCATTTAATGTTTAATGTAACTGTTGCCATGTTATACGTTCTCTAGAACATCCACGTGAACCTGGGCAGCCTGTTTGTTCCTGAAGCCTACATCACCGCCACCCGCCAGTTCGTGGCTCAGGTTAACAGCTGGTCTCTGGAGGAGCTGGCCCTGGAGGTCCACGTCACCACTGCACAGGGAGCAGCGCTGGACGCCTGCAGCTTCGGAATCAAGGGTGAGCGCCAGCACGTGTGTATTGAAGTTTGAAAAACCCTGATGTAGACTTTGTAGGCAAGCAAATCTAACCTGCTCAGGCTGCGCTTTAAGTCTAGGTCTATTGTTGTGGTTATTATTATTATTATTATTATTATTATTATTACTGTAGCAGTGATGAGTCCCACTGCCTTAGGCTGCGTGCACATAACCTTTTGTGAAACTGCCTGTGCGTCGGCTGTGCCATTGTTTCCTACAGAGTGAGGCGGAGCCGCTAACCTTGTCGCTGCGCTACCTCAAGCCTTGCACATACCGCCCACATTTACCGCTAGCTGCTCGGCTCAAACTTCAGTCTGACCGAACTTTGACTCTGTTTGCTTCTGACCTTTTTAAACCAGACAGATTGCACAACTAGCAGAAAGCAGTTTTAACGCGGATCATATGAAGGCATAAACGCTGCAGTGGGAGTCAATGGAGCAGTGGTGTAACTACAGGGGGGGCAGGGGGGGGGGCAGGTGCACTGGGGCCCATGGCAGGGACTGGGGCCCTCCATGACATGAACTCAACCACCCACCTCACTGCTCCTCCATTGGCTGCATGTATTATGCATGTATTATGGCAAGCCAGACAAGAAATATATAGCAAACACTGTGTATATGGAATAAAACAGATTCCACATTAACATCCATTGATTTTGGAATGGAACGTCCGAACAAAACCATGTGGCCGTTGTCATACAGTTTAATTAAAGCCGGATGAATAAACTGTTCTGCAAGTGTGTTTATTATTTTCCTTCTCTCCCCACACAGGTCTGAAACTGCAGGGGGCCACTTGCGCCAACAACAAGCTGTCTCTGTCTGCCTCCATCTCCACCGAGCTGCCGCTCACACAGCTGCGCTGGATCAAGCAGAGCAACCTAGAAAAGAGGAACATGGTCCGGAAACTTGAGGCCTTTTATTAATATTATTATTTGTTTTTCTTACATAAACCGTGTTCATATTAAGTCTGCATTTCTTCTCTGTCTGCAGGTCACTCTGCCCGTCTATCTGAACTTCACTCGTACTGATCTCATCTTCACCGTGGACTTCGACATCGCCACCAAAGAAGATCCGCACCACTTTTACGAGCGGGGTGTGGCCATCCTGTGCACCGAGTAAACTCTCGCTCGGGTTCAATCTACTATAACCGAGATCAAGGTTCTTCATAATTTACAATGTAACCCAGTACCTTTGAACGTATATCTAACATTAGAACTGTAACTAACAGTAAGCGTATCTATAATAATAATAATCAGTAACTGATAGATAATGAGATTAGAGATTAGAAAGTAAAGGAAGTGTTGTTAGACGGATTGTGCACTGGTGTTCGATTGGAAGCATGACGGGGGTTTTAATAGAAGGAAGCTGTATGTGTTTTAAAGACGGAACAATGAACGTTGATTAAAGTTTTGCATGTCAGATGGTTTAAAATTAACACATTGCGTCGCTTGTTTCTTCATTTTCATTTCAAGCATACTTAAATGCAAGCTTAACAATAAAAAGGCTTAAGGAAACAACACGTACAGTGTCATTTAATTGTAATTTCTGTTTATTACTACTAATAATGTGTCCATATACACCGATCAGCCATAGCATTAAAACCACCTCCTTGTTTTTACACTCACTGTCCAATTTATCAGCTCCACTTACCATATAGGAGCACTTTGTAGTTCTACAATTACTGACTGTAGTCCATCTGTTTCTCTGCATGCTTTGTTAGCCTCCTTTCACTCTGTTCTTCAATGGTCAGGACTCTCCCAGGACCACCACAGAGCAGGTATTATTTAGGTGGTGGATCATTCTCAGCACTGCAGTTATACTGACATGGTGCTGGTATGAGTGGATAAGACACCACAATGCTGATGGAGATTTAAAATGCCGTGTCCACTCACTGTCCACTCTATTAGACACTCCTACCTAGTTGGTCCACCTTGTAGATGTAAAGTCAGAGACGATGGAATGGACAGTGAGTGTAGAAACAAGGATTTTATTGGTATTAATGATCGGTGTACATACATACATACATTTATGGCCAAGAGTATGTGGACACTTCTTCTGTTGTTCTATTGACTGTAATGGTTTCAGCCACACACTACTCTACCCACAGGTGTATAAAACAAAGACTTGGCAACCACGTTGCACACCTCGTGAAGGATTAAATGTCAGTTGCAAGCCATCCATTTATAAGGCCATCCACAATCTTGTGGTAAGAATTTCCAGAAAATTAAAGGCTTTTGGGATATTTTATTCATCAGTGTCCATATTATTGTGAAATGAGATGTCAAACATATTTATGGTCAAGTGTCCACATACTTTTGGCCATATAATGTATACACATGCAGAAATGCACAGATTATGGATCCAACTACTCAAGTACACTCATTTAATAGATGACCCCACATTAATGTACAGTGTATCACAGAAGTGAGTACACCCCTCACATTTCTGCAGATATTTAAGTATATCTTTTCATGGGACAACACTGACAAAATGACACTTTGACACAATGAAAAGTAGTCTGTGTGCAGCTTATATAACAGTGTAAATTTATTCTTCCCTCAAAATAACTCAATATACAGCCATTAATGTCTAAACCACCGGCAACAAAAGTGAGTACACCCCTAAGAGACTACACCCCTAAATGTCCAAATTGAGCACTGCTTGTCATTTTCCCTCCAAAATGTCATGTGATTTGTTAGTGTTACTAGGTCTCAGGTGTGCATAGGGAGCAGGTGTGTTCAATTTAGTAGTACAGCTCTCACACTCTCTCATACTGGTCACTGAAAGTTCCAACATGGCACCTCATGGCAAAGAACTCTCTGAGGATCTTAAAAGACGAATTGTTGCGCTACATGAAGATGGCCAAGGCTTCAAGAAGATTGCCAACACCCTGAAACTGAGCTGCAGCACAGTGGCCAAGATCATCCAGCGTTTTAAAAGAGCAGGGTCCACTCAGAACAGACCTCGCGTTGGTCGTCCAAAGAAGCTGAGTGCACGTGCTCAGCGTCACATCCAACTGCTGTCTTTGAAAGATAGGCGCAGGAGTGCTGTCAGCATTGCTGCAGAGATTGAAAAGGTGGGGGGTCAGCCTGTCAGTGCTCAGACCATACGCCGCACACTACATCAAATTGGTCTGCATGGCTGTCACCCCAGAAGGAAGCCTCTTCTGAAGTCTCTACACAAGAAAGCCCTCAAACAGTTTGCTGAAGACATGTCAACAAAGGACATGGATTACTGGAACCATGTCCTATGGTCTGATGAGACCAAGATTAATTTGTTTGGTTCAGATGGTCTCAAGCATGTGTGGCGGCAATCAGGTGAGGAGTACAAAGATAAGTGTGTCATGCCTACAGTCAAGCATGGTGGTGGGAATGCCATGGTCTGGGGCTGCATGAGTGCAGCAGGTGTTGGGGAGTTACATTTCATTGAGGGACACATGAACTCCAATATGTACTGTGAAATACTGAAGCAGAGCATGATCCCCTCCCTCCGGAATCTGGGTCGCAGGGCAGTGTTCCAGCATGATAATGACCCCAAACACACCTCTAAGACGACCACTGCTTTATTGAAGAGGCTGAGGGTAAAGGTGATGGACTGGCCAAGCATGTCTCCAGACCTAAACCCAATAGAACATCTTTGGGGCATCCTCAAGCGGAAGGTGGAGGAGCGCAAAGTCTCGAATATCCGCCAGCTCCGTGATGTCATCATGGAGGAGTGGAAAAGCATTCCAGTGGCAACCTGTGAAGCTCTGGTAAACTCCATGCCCAGGAGAGTTAAGGCAGTTCTGGGAAATAATGGTGGCCACACAAAATATTGACACTTCAGGAACTTTCACTAAGGGGTGTACTCACTTTTGTTGCCGGTGGTTTAGACATTAATGGCTGTATATTGAGTTATTTTGAGGGAAGAATAAATTTACACTGTTATATAAGCTGCACACAGACTACTTTTCATTGTGTCAAAGTGTCATTTTGTCAGTGTTGTCCCATGAAAAGATATACTTAAATATCTGCAGAAATGTGAGGGGTGTACTCACTTCTGTGATACACTGTATATAGAGTCTATGGGAGGTAATCAAGGCTGTATTTGGAACACAGCCTCTGTACACATCGCAGTGTAAAGCAGTGAGGATTAGCAAATTTAGATATTTGATCTCTCACACACACACACACACTCCTCACCATAATGTGACAGTTTGGATTGTTCAGAAAAGAACTTAATACAAGTTTATGTAAACCTGGACACCATAAAGAAAGATTTTGAAGTCTTTTTGTGTGATTTGTCAAGTATTTATTATTTTTTTGAATGCTAGTTGTGTATTTTATGTGCAAGTGCTTTTTTTCTTTTTTTTACAAGAAAAGTGCATAATTCAAAACCTCTAATTAAATAATTCAGTAGAAAAGTGCTGCTGACCTGAATAACCCAGTACTGCACATTTTAATATTCACCCTGTTTCACAATACGTTGTATGATGATTTTGCCTTGGACACAGTGATCATATTTGTAGTGCACATTCCAGGATCCATGATGAAAGCCTTGTTTCATTCCTAGAGGGAGAAAAAAAAATCATTAGCACAGGAAATTCCTACATTTGTTTTTAATGCTGATTTTAATTTACAAATCAATTTCAATCACCTCTGTGATAATGCTGTCGGTCTCCATTTGAGTAGTGATGCACTGCTTCTTCCTCTGAGTGCGCTCCTCACTATCACCCAAGGGGTAGAACTTCCTCTTCGAAAGTGTTCCAGGAAGACCTGCGCTCTCAATGATCCCAACCATTAGTTGACAAGTTGTCTGTGTATCTAATACCATTGCAGGAAATTCCAATGGTGGTTTAGGGTTTGCAGGCAGCCCAGCATTGGCATATTCCTCAGCCCTTATGGTAAAGGTATTCAGCTCTGAGTCACTTAATGACTTCATCTGGACGTCAGAGTGATACAGTAATGAGGTTTCCTCTCTCGGTCCTACTCTTTTTACCTCTTTGAGCAAGGGTGGAGGATTGGGGGCAGCTCTGCGACCTCTTCCCTTCATCCGGAAGCCTCCGTGCTTCTGTCGTTTTGGGACGTCCCCGGAAGAAGCGGAGTCTTCTGAGCTTCCATCATAAGGATCCAGAGGCTGGAAAGAAGAGCAAGGAATTACAGTTTAGAAGTAACAGATTGTACAGCCAGATTGTTAATTTAATCCAGTTTAAATTCCGGCTTACTTGTGGACAGTAGCGTCCAAATGTTTTTTGTGGTAGAATGGTCCTCTTGGGAGCTGGACAAACCTGAAATGACTAACACCAGTTCTGGTCATTGGGTATCCTGTTATGCCTTTGTAAATAATGCTTATGCATTATGCATACAGCCCAATCCATTGTAGAGCACATACAAAACAATGTAATTTCAATAAATACCCTATATGGCCAAAAGTATGTGGACACCCAAACCTATTGCTACCAGGCGTAAAAAAATCCATTACATGCTTAAAATCTGGCACGGTGGCTCAGTGGGTAACGCTGTCGCTTCACAGCAAGAAGGTCCTGGGTTCGATCCCCAGGTGGGGTGGTCGGGGTCCTTTCTGTGTGGAGTTTGCTTGTTCTCCCTGTGTCTGTGTAGCTTTCCTCCGGGAGCTCCGGTCTCCTCCCACAGTCCAAAGACGTGCAACCAGGTTGATTGGAGATACTAAATTGTTTGATATTGAACGTGTGAACTGATCAATCTTGTGTAACGAGTAACTACCGTTTCTGTCATGAATGTAACTGCAGTGTGTAAAACATGATGTTAAATGATGATGGTCCTCATGACCAGTTTAGAAGGCTACCTTACTGCTGGCATCAGACCACCTTGGGCTTGCATCCGATTCGGAGTCTGAACTGGAATCCACTTTACACATCTCCTGGTAGAAAACAGCCATGTTTAGACTTAAACCAGACTATATACAGTAGTAGTGACCCATCGACCCAGTAATGGGTGAGTGTGTACCATATATTTGAAGGCCAGTCTGTCGACAGTATCTGGGTCTTTCTGGACACATATTTGCTTCCAAATCCCTTTGAGGACAGTGGATAGAAACAAAGCACCAAGTCAGCACAGATATAATAAGACAATGTTGCTTATATTACAGAAATAGTAGTCTTTTAGGTATGTATGGGCTGCTGGTGGAGGTCCAGTACCTGGAGCAGGAGCAGGTCGACGGCGGGGTTGTTTGGTGGACATGGCAGCACATGGACTGAATGCTTTGCTTCTACAGCTACATTAATGGCTGCTCATTATCACTGCTATTTAACCTCAAGTCACAACCAAACGTCGCTAATTGGAAAATGTGAGTAATTCTGCTTTTCTACAAAGTGAAGTTCAGTTTTAAGGACTAATTGAAGACTTTCAAGAGTCGGAAAGTTAGGTTATTCATCACAGACGACGTTAAGTCACGGTATTCCGCACAGTTTGACATTTCGATGTTTTTTGCATCATGACTATTAGTCTTGTTTTCCAGAGTGATGTATTATGCATCTTCACGTTTAATTTGCTCAATTTTGACCACTTAAATTAAAAACAAATGCGTATATTTAATGACTGTCTTGCTGTACGGAACACTGATAGTGTTAACAGAAATCCATACAGCGCTGGTTTGTTTACATCAGAGTTCCAGTTAAATAGGCTTCTTACAAGTTACATGATCATCAAATTGGCTTTATTTAGGGAAAACAAACCCATATTGCAGTGGTATGTATTTTAAATTACCCACATTAACATTAAATGGGTGCAATGCCCTTATCTGTCATATACTGTGTGAGTGGTACTTGTCCTGAAAGCTGACGTCAGAGTGCAGGGTCAGCCATTGTCTGGTGTACCTGGAGCTGACAGGATTAAGGGCCTTGCTCAAGAGCCCAACAGAGCTGGCATTTAAACCCACAACCTTCTTATTAATAGCCCAAAGCTCTACCCACTAGGCAACCACTGTCCCACTTTAATATACAGTTGAAGCCAAATTTACATAGACTTGTATGGACACACAGTCACTTAGATTAGTAGGTAGAGATTAGGGCTGTCAGTGGAAAGGTTGAGAGATAAAATCCCAGCCATGCAGCCACTGTTGGACCCTTGAGCAAGGCCTTTAACACTCTCTGCTCCAGGAGTTCCGTACAATGACTGAGCCTGTGCTCTGACCCCAACTTCCAAACAAGCTGGCATACGCAAAGAAAGAATTTTGTTGTACTGTACACCTGTATATGTATATATGGCAATTAAAGGCGTTCTATTCTATATTATATTGTAAAGCAGAAAGACATATCTGTGCCCAAATAAATAGGGCTGCTTTGACTCCACCCATTACAGTACATGGAATAGCGGCCCTCTGCAAAGGCCAAGAAGAAAGCACAAACTGTCCCCTTATGCTAAATGGAAATTACATTGCACTGTCAAAACCCCAAAGTCAGATCTGCCATGAATTATTACCTTGGTGGGCCATGGTTTACTCATGCAGTGACTGAGTTTCCTCTAAAATGCATTTTTTAATCAGTAAGATAATGGTTTGGGTGTCTACCTGATGAAATGGGTACAGCAACACTAGTCCCTATTTGTAAAGGCACAGAGGAGACACTAGGTTCTAGGTTTGTTAATAATTCATCAGAGTAATTTTAAATAATGAATATAATTATGATTATTAGTAGTATTATCATAGCTACATTTAAATATAATACTAACATCAGTGCCAGAGTTCTAACAAAGATAATCCATTTGGCAGTTTTAAATATTTCTCTTTGTTCTGATCTGGTGATTTAGAAGTAGCAGATAAGTTTGCGCTTAAGTGATGTGTGATTCACTGAAGTGGTGATTCCAAATTCAGCCCTACGGCTGTTTTTTAATTTAATTAAACACCTAGAGAACTCAAGGAAGACAAGCACAGGGGCTCTTCTCTGTATTAACATCCATATAGTGGAATACATTTCTCATGTCTGTGTTCTTAGACTATTGTACTCATTTATTTAATGTCTGATTTTATGACAGCTTTATTCTGGTCAGGGTTGCGGTGAGTGCAGTGCATTGGACGAAAGGTAGGAAACACTCAATCACAGGACAAACACACCCACACACACAGCTGGGGCAATTTTGTATCTCCAGTTAACCTGACTGCATGTTTTTGTACTGTGGGTGGAAACCCATGCAAACTCCACACAGAAAGGACCCAGATTGCTTCACCTGGGAATGGAACACAGGACCTTCTTGCTGTGAGGTGACAGTGCTAGTGACCGAGCCACTCTATTTGTACTTTAATGAAATGTTTACTGAGGAAGCTCGGCTCAGTGGGTAGCACTGTCGCCACACAGCAAGAAGGTCCTGGGTTCCATTCCCAGGTGGAGCGGTCCGGGTCCTTTCTGTGTGGGTTTCCTCCGGGAGCTCCAGTTTCCTCCTACAGTCTAAAGATTGGAGATACGATATTGTCCGTGACTGTGTTCGATATTAACCTTGTGAGCTGTCATGAATGTAACTAAAGTGTGTAAAACATGACGTTAACATTTACATTTTCAGAATTTAGCGGACGCTTTTATCCAAAGCGACTTGCATTACTGTGACTGTATATAGTCTAAGCAATTAAGGGTTAAGGGCCTTGCTCAAGGGCCCAACAGCAGCAACCTGGCAGTGGTGAGGCTTGAACCAGCAGCCTTCTGGTTACTAGTCCAGTACCTTAACCACTAGGCTACATTGTGATTCTAATAAATAAATAAATAAATAAATACTGAGTAAGCTCTGTTTAAAGAGCATCTTTTAAACGCTGGAAATGTAAATGTGCTGCTTAGTGACATGTCTTTCTAGTTTAGGGCTCCCAGGACCCCACACTCTGAGTTTGAGACCCGCTGCGTTCCACAATAAAACATGCACCCGCTATATCCTGTGTGCCTGACGACAGCGCGCATGCGCAAGGCGTAAGATCCGGACCTGGGGAAGGATGAATGCAAATTTCAAAGATGGCGGCGGAGGGAGGAGGGAAGGAGATGAACGAAATTAAAACTCAGTTCACCACCCGAGAAGGCGCGTACAAACTCCTCACTCACTCCGAGTACAGCCGCCCTAACCGGGTGCCTTTCAATTCGCAGGGTTCGAACCCCGTCAAAGTGTCTTTCGTGAACGTCAACGACCAGTCGGGTAACGGCGACAGGATCTGCTTCAATGTGGGCCGGGAGCTTTACTTCTACATCTATAAAGGAGTCCGGAAGGTAAACAGCAGCCCGTCTGCGCTTCTCTCACTAGTACCGCCGCGCTCCTCTCTCACTTTTAACTGCCCGTGCGTGTTACTTTCACAGTGTGCCAGCTTCACCCCGCGCCCGCTGCCAGCTTTCCGTGTTTTTAGCCCTTTGACATGTTAGCATGTTGCTAAGTGGCTAGCTTGCTACACTGTTGTTATGGCATGCACAGCTAACTTGCTAGTCACTTTGTTTTAAGCACCCGTTTTCCGACACAGCCCGCCTCCTTTGAAACGATTGGCTGCGCGACTCGTATTGAAGACGCAGCGTCCAATCAGGGAGCCGGATTTCAGGGAAAAGCCCTGGCGTTCGGCTGAATACGGGCTGGTAATAAAACTGTACTGTTAGCGTGTTTGCTATTCAGTTTTTTTTAAGCCAACCGACAAGCTGTCGGGCCTGCGTGCACCCGTTATACGACGCAGGGCTATTCTATCCCATTTAGTGATTAATTAAAGCTTTGTTTGATGTTTTTAGTGCTGAAGCGTTTGCAGCTAAGCTGTTGTTATGGCAGGTTGATAAACACAGCAGGCGAGTTAATGTGAAATGGCTGTAATTTAAAGCTATAATGCGCAAAGCTGTACACGCGTAGCTTAGAAAGCAATCAAGACTAGATCTGGGCAGTTTTAAGTGTTATAAGATATTATCTGTTGATGTTTACCCCATCCCATCAGCACTGTGATTCAGAAGTGTAAGGCCCAGCCTGGTGCAGCTGAAGTTGGGCAGGGCGATATGTCAATAAGGGGCTTTGTAGTACTCAGTTTCCTGCTTTGATCATGTTAATCTTGTTTTAAAAAGTACAATATGAATCTGTTAAGAGTCTGTTTAAGGTTATACAAGCTGACAGGGGCAATAAAAGCATATAACATATACAATTACCTTACATCCGTCTCATCTGTTTCATCTTAACAATATCTATCCTCTAGTTGCAAGTGTGACACATTATGCAGATAGTTCCAGTGTAATGCATGACATCACTGTTACTCTGTTACTCAAAGGAAAGTAGAACAATGTCTGATTTCATTGGGTTAGATGTTAGTTTGTCCTGTAGTGTGTTGGTGTGTGCTCATGAGTGTTCTTGAATGTGATTGTGCATGCCTCAGTTTTTCCAAGTTCATCTTTAGATGTTTGTCTGAATGCAAAAGTTTGTCATTGTAATTAATAACCTCATTGTGTTTGTAATTGGCTGCTGTTGTACCAACAGTTAAGGCACTGGACTGACAGGTTGACCAAAGCTCTTAGCTCTCAATTTCTTAGATTGTTTTTGGTCACAGTTGTAAGTTGCTTTGGGTAATAAAAGTGTCTGGTAATAATAACAATAATAATAATAATGATGATATTTAGTAGTAAAACAGGGCTCTGAGCACTGTCGCCTCACACCCAGCAGGTCCTGGGTTCGATTCCCAGTTGAAGCGGTCCGGGTCCTTTCTGTGTGGTTTGCATGTTCTCCCATGTCTGTGTGGGTTTCCTTCCACAGTACAAAGACATGCAGTGAGGTGAACTAGAGATACAAAACTGTCCATGACTGTGTTTGACATTAAACTTGTGAACTGATGAATCTTGTGTAATGAGTAACTACCGTTCCTGTCATGAATGTAACCAAAGTGTAAAACATGACGTTAAAATCCTAATAAAATAAAGATAAACAAATAACCACACTTGTATTAAGACAAACTACTTTTCTGTTTTCATGGGGTTGAATATTAGTTTGTCCTCTAGTTTGTTGGTGTCTGATCATGAGTGTCTGCTCTTGTATGTGATTGTGCATGCCTCAGTTTGTCAAGTTAATCTTTTTAATTGTAATTTAAAGGTTTTTAATTGTAATTAATACATCATTGTATTTGTAATTGGCTGTTGTACCAACAGTTAAGGCACTGGACTGTCAGGTTGCCACTTTTGGGTCCTTGAGCAAAGCCCTTAGCTCTCAATTTATTAGATTGTTGTTGGTCAAAATTAGAAGTGTCTGCTAAACACCATATAATAATAATAAATACAATAATATTTAGTAGTAAAGGAGGGCTCGGTGGGTAGCACTGTCGGGTTCGATTCCCAGTTGGAGCGGTCCGGGTCCTTTCTGTGTGGAGTTTGCATGTTCTCCCCGTGTCTGCGTGGATTTCCTCCAGTAGCTTTGGTTTCCTCCCACAGTCCAAAGACGTGCCTTTGTTCGATATAACCATGTGAACTGATGAACCTTGTGGATGTGTGTTATTTGTATTCCATCTGTATCCGTATGACTGGTTTATGCTTCATCAGAGCAGCCTGGAGCTTTCAGGTTCTATCAAAAGGTTTGTTGCTGTCTATCGGTAGTGTAGTAAACAGGCAGAACATGTTACTCAATCACAATGCTTATTTGAGGACAAAAAAAACAATGTTGGGCAAGATGTTTTGAAGAATGCAGCAGATCTGGGTCTGTTAGAACGACTTCCTAAACACTGACTCCACTGGACACGGCTCAGCTGCACAGACTTTAAATAGAAAAGTGCCTCTGACCCAGGGCAAAATGTGTCTGTGCGTGGAGAAAATTGAACAATGTGTTTACTCGTGCTGTTCCGCTGCTCTGATTGTGCATTCACGACAGCGTAACTGGCTAATCTGTGCACGCCACATGACTTTGTAAAACTAAGAATAGTATAGTGCACACTACAGGACTAGCTGCAAGTGTTGTTTTTTAATCACTAAGATCTGCGGCTCGGTGGGTAGCACTGTCGCCTCACAGCAAGAAGGTCCTGGGTTTGATTCCCAAGTGGAGCGGTCTTGTGTAATTACAGATGGGTTTAAGGTTTCTTCTGCGGTAACTGCCCTGACAGGAACCTGTACTGATAGAACTGAAGGAATTGTTGACATTTTACCCAAACATAATCACACTTCCTCTACCTTGATCAGGATAAAGCAGGTTATTTACTTATCGCCTCACAAATTGAGCTTCACATTAACAAGCTTATAATGAGTGTTGGCCTGTTACAGTTTCATTTTTGAGATTGCTTCGTCAGAGTAAGGGTCGAAGTCTTTTGTCTTTCCTTCCTCTTCTCGGTGTAAGGAAGTGACCCCCTGAAGGAGAGTCACACCAGGATTTTGCGTCTTTTGTAGTCCCTGGTTCCTCTAATATGCCTTTTCTGTGTGTCTGTTGATCCACAGGCTGCTGACTTAAGTAAACCAATAGACAAGAGGATATACAAAGGAACACAACCCACCTGCCATGACTTTAACCACCTCACTGCCACGGCCGAGAGCGTCTCGCTGCTCGTGGGCTTCTCGGCCGGACAGGTGCAGCTCA
Organism: Trichomycterus rosablanca; assembly: GCF_030014385.1. NCBI lineage: Eukaryota > Metazoa > Chordata > Actinopteri > Siluriformes > Trichomycteridae > Trichomycterus > Trichomycterus rosablanca. The sequence continues at coordinate 3,886,027 of NC_086000.1, read as the reverse complement.
TCGACCCCATCAAGAAAGAGACGAGCAAGCTCTTCAATGAAGAGGTGAGTGAGTGAGTGAGTGAGTGAGTGAGTGAGTGAGTGAGTGTGTGAGTGAGTGAGTGAGTGAGTGAGTGAGTGAGTGAGTGAGTGAGTGAGTGAGTGAGTGAGTGAGTGAGTGAGTGAGTGAGTGTGTGTGTGTGTGTGTGTGTGTGTGTGTGTGTGTGTGTGTGTGTGTGTGTGTGTGTGTGTGTGTGTGTGTGTGTGTGTGTGTGTGTGTGTGTGTGTGTGTGTGTGTTGTAGCCATCTAACTGTTGTTTCTGATTATATATATACACATACACTGACCAGGCATAACATTATGAGCACTGACCGGTGAAGTGAATAACACTGATTATCTCTTCATCACGGCACCTGTTCGTGGGGGGGATATATTAGGCAGCAAGTGAACATTTTATCCTCAAAGTTGATGTTAGAAGCAGTAAAAATGACTGAGTCAGAGCATCTCCAAAACTGCAGCTCTTGTAGGGTGTTCACGATCTGCACTGGTCAGTATCTATCAAAAGTGGTAAACCGGCGACAGGGTCGTGGGCGGCCAAGGCTCATTGATGCACGTGTGGTCCGATCCAACAGATGAGCTCCTGTCGCTCAGATTGCTGAAGCAGTTGATGCTGGTTCTTATAGAAAGGTGTCAGAATACACAGAGCATCACAGTTTGTTGTGTATGGGGCTGCACAGCCACAGACCAGTTGGGTGCCCATGATGGCCTGGGGAACACACGGCACCAGGATGCACTATGGGAAGAAGGCAAGCCGACGGAGGCAGTGTGATGCTTTGGGCGACGTTCTGCTGGGAAACCTCGGGTCCTGCCATCCGTGTGGATGTTACTTTGACACGTCCCACCTACCTAAGCATTGTTACAGACCATGTACACGCTTTCCCCCAGGTAGGGCGGTCTGAGTCCTTTCTGTGTGGAGTTAAGCATGTTCTCCGGTGTTTTTGTGGGTTTCTTCCGGGTGCTCCGGTTTCCTCACACAGTCCAAAGACACACAAGTGAGGTGAATTGGAGATACAAAATCGTCCATGACTGTGTTTGATATTAAACTTGTGAACTGATGAATCGTGTGTAAGCTGTAACTACCCGTCCTGTTATGAATGTAACCAAAGTGTAAAACATGTTAAAATCTTAGTAAAATTAATATAAATAAATAAAAGTAACTCCTGTGATTGTATAACCAGCCTAACTTATTTTCTCCTCTTTCTCATTCCCTCCCATCGTCACCGCTCACTCAAAACTCAGAGACTCATAGACAAATCCAGAGTGACGTGTGTGAAATGGGTTCCCGGCTCCGAGAGCCTCTTCCTCGTCGCCCATTCCAGCGGGAACATGTACCTGTACAACGTGGAGCACGCGTGTGGCACCACGGCGCCGCACTACCAGCTGCTCAAGCAGGGCGAGAGCTACACCGTGCACACGTGCAAGAGCAAGTCGACGCGCAACCCTCTGCTGAAGTGGACTGTAGGCGAGGGCGCGCTGAACGAGTTCGCCTTTTCGCCCGACGGCAAGTTCGTGGCGTGCGCGAGCCAGGACGGCTTCTTGCGCGTGTTCCACTTCGACGGGGCCGAGCTGCACGGGACCATGCGCAGCTACTTCGGCGGCCTGCTGTGTGTGTGCTGGAGCCCGGACGGCCGATACGTGGTGGCGGGCGGCGAGGACGACCTGGTGACGGTCTGGTCGTTCGGCGAGCGGCGAGTAGTGGCACGTGGGCACGGCCACAAGTCCTGGGTGAGCGTGGTGGCCTTTGACCACTACACCACCAGCGTAGAGGAGAGCGAGCCTAACGAGTTCAGCGGCAGCGACGACGACCTGCAGGAGCAGGCACTCACGGGTCGCGAGCGCACCAACAGCACGCACTCGCGCCTCTCCAAGAGAAACTCCACAGACGGACGGCCGCTCAGCGTCACCTACCGTTTCGGATCTGTAGGACAGGACACTCAGCTGTGCCTGTGGGACTTGACGGAGGACATTTTGTTCCCACATTTACCCCTGTCCCGCACCAGGACGCACACGAACGTCATGAACGCCACAAGTCTGCCCGTCTCGGGGAACGGCGGAGGAGGGGGGAACGGCGGAGGAGGGGAAAGCGGCGGCGGCGGCGGAGGAGGAGGAGGTGGCGGGACGATAATCACGAGCGTCAACAACCCCAGTGCCAACGGAAGCAGCAGCAGCGGCAACAACAGCGGTGGCAACACGCCGGGCAACTCGGCGCCCGCGCCCTTACCGCGCTCCAACAGCCTGCCGCACTCCGCCGCCTCCAGCGGCAACGCCAACAGCAAGAGCGGGACGATGGACAGCGCCAACGCCGTGGTCAGCAAGTTCGCCACGCTGGCGCTGCACGAGCGGAAGGAGCGGCACCACGAGAAGGAGCACAAGCGCAACCACAGCATGGGCCACATCAGCAGCAAGAGCAGCGACAAGCTGCACCTGCTGGCCAAGACGGGCAGAACCGACGCAGCCAAGACGCTGGGCACGCAGCTGTGCCCGCGCATGGAGGACGTGCCGCTGCTCGAGCCGCTCATCTGCAAGAAGATAGCGCACGAGAGGCTGACCGTACTTATCTTTCTAGAGGACTGCATAGTCACGGCGTGTCAGGAGGGCTTTATTTGCACGTGGGCCAGACCCGGGAAAGTGGTGAGTCGTTCTCTAGTGTTCCTGACGCCGTCTCATTAAGTGCTCTTTTATTTTTTTACTCTAGCAAAGCTAAATGTTCAGTTTGAAGCTCATTATCTATTTTCTCTCTGTGTTTTTGTGTCCACATGGCACCCCAGCACAAGTCAGGGCAGGACAAAGCAAAGTTTATTTATATAGCACTGTGCTGTACAGGCTCGGTATGCAATGTAACATAAAATACGTCTCAAAGTTTTGTTTTAATGACATTTCAGAACACTGTCACCCCCTCACAGCAAGAAGGTCCTGGGTTCGATCCCCAGCTGTTTGCATGTTCTGCCTGTGTTTGTGTGGGTTTCCTCCTACAGTCCAAAAACGTTCAAGTGAGGTGATTCGGAGATACAAAATTGTCCCCGACTGTGTTTGATACTGAATTTGAACTGATGAATCTTGCGTCACCATAAAATCCTGATCAATAATGAATAAGTACAAAAGACTGCGGCCGCTCTATTACCATACACAGATTTACTTTCTGGATAAACCTTAGATCATTTTGTTATGTGTATATTGGTGGATTTACACTGATCAGCCATAACATTAAAACCACCTCCTTGTTTCTACACTCACTGTCCACTTTATCAGCTCTACTTACCATATAGAAGCACTTTGTAGTTCTACAATTACTGACTGTAGTCCATCTGTATAATCTTTAATGATCAGGACCCCCATAGACAGGTATTATTTAGGTGGTGGATCATTCTCAGCACTGCAGTGACACTGACATGGTGGTGGTGTGTTAGTGTGTGTTGTGCTGGTATGAGTGGAGTTTTTAAATACCGTGTCCACTCACTGTCCACTCTATTAGACACTCCTACCTAGTCGGTCCACCTTGTAGATGTAAAGTCAGAGACGATCGCTCATCTATTGCTGCCGTTTGAGTCGTCGTCTTCTAGACCTTCATCAGTGGCACAGGACGCTGTTGGCTGGATATTTTTGGTTGATGGACTATTCTCAGTCCAGCAGTGACAGTGAGGTGTTTAAAAACTCCTTCAGCACTCATACCAGCACAACACACACTAACACACCACCACCATGTCAGTGTCACTGCAGTGCTGAGAATGATCCACCACCTAAATAATACCTGCTCTGTGGGGGTCCTGACCATTGAAGAACAGCATGAAAGGGGGCTAACAAAGCATGCAGAGAAACAGATGGACTACAGTCAGTAATTGTAGAATTACAAAGTGCTTCTATATGGTAAGTGGAGCTGATAAAATGGACAGTGAGTGTAGAAACAAGGAGGTGGTTTTAATGTTATGGCTGATCGGTGTATATGTTACACCGCAGGTTGTGCTGTTGCTTCTTACGGCCGAGCTGCTCGTCTTCTAGATACAAAAGAAACATCCTCACGTGCATCAAAAATAAACCTTATGGACTGTAAAGTTTAAATCGTGTCTTTGTAATTTTGCCCAGTTTTAGTAAAATGATTGCAGCTAAGCTGTAGGAGAATGAATTCAGCACTGCTGCTCAAATGAGGGGCCGTAAGAAATCAGGCGTTCATTGAAGTTTCATGAGATGCATTAGCATGACTTATTTCTCCAGTGAAGTGGCACAGCAGAGCCGCCACAGCGGATACAGTCGGTCCCACTTTCGACAGGCACGTAATAAAAGGGTTCTGTTGCTGATGAATGGATCTTCTCGGCTACATTAGCGTTACCCAGTCGGCCTGGTGTCTATTTTGTATTCGCATTTGTGTTTAATGATGTTAAACCAGCGCTCCAGTCTCTGGTACTTAAGTGAGGCATTTATATCGCTGTAATTTACCGTGTTAATGTTCCAATATCTATATTTAATTTTCTTTATATTTAGATCAGAATAGAACACTTTTATTTGTCATTTATACAGGAGTACAGTACAACGAACTCTTTCTTCGCATAGCCCAGCTTGATTGAAAGCTGTCAGAGCGCAGGGTCAGACATTGCACGGCATCCCTGGAGCCGAGAGGATTAAGGGCCTTGCTGGGATTCGAACTCTCCACCTTTCAATTGCCCAAAGCCCTACCCACTAGGCTACCACTGCCCCTAATTGTCCAGTGCTGTATTTAATGACATTGCTTATATTAGTTTATTAGAATTTGGCCCATCAAGCATTTGAATTTTCTTTCTACTTTTACTTCCACAACACGGGTTTAGAAAAGCACATTCGCTAGATGATTTGCTAGCTGTTAAATATAGGATTAACAATATAAATAGGTGTTATTTTATTATTATTAATATCATAGGGTACGAGCCCACTACCAGTTAAATTCAGGGATCCTAGCTGTTGTGAGGTGTCGGTGCGCTCTCAGTGCCGGTCCCAAGCCCGGATAAAATAAGGAGGGTTTTTTTTTTTCAGGAAGGGTATAAAACTGGGTTAAATGTTTATAATTTTGCTAATTAATATAAACAGAATTTGGTGCCTGTACAGAAGTGAGATCAGTGCATGAGACTGGCCTCGTACGCGAATCCACCAAAACAGAAGCGAATTAGAAGCGGTCGGTGGGCTACACATTCCTCGGAGAGAGCGTGTTTTGGGATAATGAACCCTCGTTCGTATACATTCGGGATTCCCAGCAGTGTATGAGAAAATGCATTAATAAAATAATACAAACAGAATTTTAGAATGAGGATAAATCAATCCTTGCTGTATAAACGTGTGTAAATGCTGTATTACTAAATGTGCTCTAACATGAATGTGTTTCTTTTCCAGGGTTTGTCGTCATCCCAAAATCAAGCCAACTCTCCGAGTGGAACAGTAGTATAGCCACAATGTTTCTGCTGCTAAGAAGCGTGCATCAGACCCAAACGTCACGCTCAGAGCCCCGTGCTGCTCTTCACGTTCCCACCTTCTGTTCTTTTTCTTTCTTTTCCTTCACATTTTGCGTTTTCCGTTTCTTGGCCTCTCACGTGGTCTCTTGCACTGTGGACACGCCGATACTGTGCACAAATCGTCACCGCGTGGTGGAGTGACGACGGGACTGCGATCGTACCGGTGGCGAGATTTCTTTCCTTTTTTTTTTTTTTTTAAAGCTGTGTATTTATTTTTCCTCAGTTTCTTTCCCTGTTGATTTTCCTTTTGGGATTCTGGAGCGTGACGACAGTGAGAAAATCCAATCGGATAAAGCAGGGGTTAACGAGAATCAAAATCAAAGTAACTTTGCTTCCATTTAAATTCCTCTTCCCCGAGGTTTCTGTTCTTTTTCATATGGAATAGATTCTCCCCGTTAAGGACTTTGCACTGATTTTATTTTGGTTTCTCAGTTTTTGTAATTACTCTAAAGGATTTAACAATAGAATGATTCGGGGATGGCCTTGACGCACTCGGCTTTAATATCCTCTGTCTTGAAATTTGAACCTGAAAAGCTGGATGCTGCAATCGTAGTTTTTGTTTCTTTTTTTTTTTTTTTTTTAAAGAAATTGTTTGCACTTAATAGTTTATTAGAAGAGAATGGCTTTACATTTTTGTGTGCAAGGACTCACAGGCCGGTCTATGGTGGAGAAATATGAAATGATTAAAAAAAAACTTTGTATCTATTGAGCATTTATTTTAATATTGTTTCAGATTAAAATCAGCTTTGTATTATATGTATAATATTGTAATTCAGTGATTAATGAGGCAAAAGCAAATGATCAGTACTACTCTAGTGGACGTTTTGTCATTCTTAAAGGAAATAGTGATATTTCTAGAGCGGAGAAATATACATATTGATAATATAAAAAATGACATATGCAGATTTCTGCTATTTTTCCCCCCTTTTATTTCTTGTATAAACTTTGTCCAGATGTATTTTGATATAGGAGATTTATGTGTCGAAAGGCTCGAGAGTCTTTGAGCAGACGTGTTAAATGTTATGAATTCACGATTGCGTTCTTGTCGCCGAGCGGAGCAGAACTCTTAACGTACGAAGCTCAGGAAGTCTGGCAGACCTAAACAATTCCAACAAGACCACAAGAGTTCGTGTTTTGCTTAGCAGCACTCGCAGCAGCGACGCTATTTCCCATAACGCTAATAACCCCCGCCCATTAGGAATCCAGAATCAATCCAGTAGGTTCGGAGCTTATTAGTACATCCTCACTATGTGATCACAGTTAACGTTTTAATGTACTTTTGTGACTACCAGTCATTGTTAATGCACCGTACAGTGAATTAACACTAACCGGGAAGAGCAAGCAGGCTACAGTGCTCATTATTTTATGTTGTTAACATTTTACAGTTCACGTTTTGTTCTTCATTAAAAAAAACGTTCATGGATGTTCATGTCTTTGGCCTTTGATTGTTACTCCTGTCTGGTTGATTGATTTATTTATCTATCCTAACTGGAGACGCATTTAATTTTAAACATGATTTATTACTCAGACTTTTATACAGTGGGTTGGCCACCAAACGTTGTCATTGTGTTCTTATTCGATTGATAAAGGATCCCTACACTGACGAGATTGAAGTCGGAAGAATCTGTCTGGTGACTCTGAATGCTGCCTGAGCTCTTATTCTATTCAATGAAAGTGGCTGCGTCTCAAATCTTCATACACATTTCTGTATTTCCCATTAGTGCACTTCAGATATGGTGCTGTTTTGAGATCTATATCCACACAGATAACATCAGTTACATATGATTTAGTTTCTTGTTATTTAGATAAACATGGTGGACTGAAAAAATGGCTGTTTTGGGGTTTTTTCTTTTTAAAGAATGACGTTAAACTGCACTGTAGTTTTACTCTCTGAAGAAATCTCTGTACAGGATGTAAAAGTTGAAGGATTTTGCAGCTTACTGTGAGAAAGGATGCAAAAACTGACAACACGCCTGCAAGGGAACTGAATAAAATGGTAAGTCTACTCCTGAACAGTTCTTTTTTTTTTTTTTTTTTTTAGGACTTGGCTTGTTTAGCTTTGATTATTGTGTTGTGTTAAACTTGTCAGTCTTTTTAGTCGATTTTACCACTGTACATTAATTAAAGGTGCGAGCGATGTCTGTCTGATTGTACAGACAGGTGGTAAAACATCTAGTGGGACAGTTGATAACTTTTCTGTGGACCAGTAATACTCCATCCATCCCACACCCACCTGCATCTCCACTTGTCTAGAAAAGCTTTTCCCAAGGTTTGGACTGTGTCTGTGGGAATATGTGCCCGTTCTGTTAAAACAGCATTGACAAGGTCAGGCACAACTTTGAGTCTACCCAAAGGTCCCGGGCACTAAACCTGCTTTGGGGTTACAGCGTCCTTTCCCAAACTGATGCTACAAAAGAAATACTGGCTGGAAGGCAGGACTACCCGGGTCAGGATGTCAATCCATTGCAAGGTTTTGACATCCCCTTCCCCTCAGACACAGCCAATCGTGTCTGTGTAAACAGCTGATATTTGACCACGGACAACAGATCTCTGTGTCACACTAGTGCCTGAGAAAAATAAATCTATTTTTTCAGTTGGATTACTGTAGTGTTTGCTTAAGACCCCCCCCCACACACACACATTTCATAAATATGTGTGGTTTATCCTCTCCCTAAAACTCACACATACACAGATAACGATTTTCATCATGTTTTCCCCTCATTTTCACAGTACATTATCAGTACGTACATTTCCAGCTCTCATGACTAATCATGACCTCTAATGAGGTTAATACATTATTAGAAAGATAACTGGTTCAACCAACCAATAGAAAAGACTAATGAAGCTGTTGAGTTTGTGAGCTGCACGAATTACTTTCTATTTGTTTTTAGAAATGCAAATGAAAATATTCCTCTATTCGATCTGTAATTTAATTACAATTATTGCATTTCATTTATTTGTGGTAAGTTTAATACAGCCATGTTTATCTACTAATCATTTATTTGCTACAAACATCCTCCAGGTGTTTTGCCAGTGGTTGTATAGCCTGTGACCCTATTTTAGATCAATCACAATCCAGACGCAGTACACGGGTACCTCTAGAACACATCATCTATGTACAGTCTGTGCTCCCTGTAGCCGAAATGTTACGTATGTTCATTACATTTATCTAAACTTTTGCATATGTAGCAGAAATCACATTTTCCTACTTCAACAGCTTCAACACCTGGAGGTCGTAAGTGACTTAATTCCAATTTCCCACTCCGCCAATCAGAGGCAAGATGCAACATATTAAAGATTTGGATTGGGTTTCCCATCTGGGCTCAATACAGCTTAAAAAGTCAAACATATTAAGAGTTATTTCTACGGAACAAAACCTGTTAATTAACACCTGACATCAACTCGGAAGTCGTTCTCAGGCCTGGAGGTAAAATCACTTGAAGAAAGGCGTCTCTCTAAGGTCGGACATTTTACTGCTATCATTTACATTCGAGCATTCAGTTGTCAGTTGAGCAGCAGCGGAGTCTCGGGCTGGACTTCAGTATCCTCCTCCTTTCCTTTCAAGTGGAGGTATGTAGTAGCTCTTTAAGTTTGAGCGGTGTGGCTCTTCCCTGGGCTGTAATAAAAATAAAAAGGTTATGAGTGGTCATGGCACAAACTTAAAAAGCCGTTCATGCACTAGAGTTACTAGTCGCTGTAACTTTGTAGCATTTTTAAGGAATATATACAGGTTTCATTTTTTACTTGTCTGTCTAGAAGGTCCTGGGTTCGATTCCCAGGTGGGGCGTTCCGGGTCCTTTCTGTGTGGAGTTTGCATGTTCTCACCGTGTCTGCGTGGGTTTCCTCCGGGAGCTCCGGTTTCCTCCCACAGTCCAAAGACATGCAAGTGAGGTGAATTAGAGACACAAAATTGTCCATGACTGTGTTTGACGTGACCTTGTGAGCTGATGAATCTTGTGTAATGAGTAACTACCGTTCCTGTCATGAATGTAACCAGAGTGTAAAACATGACGTTAAAATCCTAATACACAAACGGACAAACTTGTCTGTCTATAGATTCCTGACCAGCCTGTCGGGAAATGGCACTGCTGTGGATTCGAACCCTGGGGTCCCAGTGGTGGTGGGATAGCGTAATTTACCACTGCGCCACCACAGCACCTCCCAGTGTCGTCACCTAATTAACTACGTAACTGGAGCACACTTCTTTGTAAGAACATTTCAGTTCTTTTAAAAGTTTACTACAGGCTTTCTGAACATTTGCTAGGTTGAAAATATGATTAAAGCAATTTTGTTACGTTAGAGATAAATTGACTCTAGTCAAGTTGGTGAATTCTCTGTGCCCATATACACTGCTCACAAAAATTAGGGAATATTTCAAAATGAATATGAAGCGATAAAAGAAAAAGAAGCATTTAAATTTTTTTTTAATTAAACAAGAACATCAGAAAAGCAAACGACAAGTCAAAGAAAGTTGTTTGATTATGCAAACCAACTTTTATTTCATTGGTGAAAATGCACTATAAAAAAGGCGAGGATCCCACAAGAACTGCTGGACAGTCTGATCCTGTCCATGCCCCATCGCTGTCGGTGTGTTTTGGCAGTCTTGGGTGACCATACACCCTACTGAACAGTCAATGTGTGGCACTCTCGTCCAGTTTGACATGCTTCTGTTCACCCCCACCAATACGTCACTTGCTACTCAATCACGATAACTGAGTTTGCATCTCATTTGCATAATCGAACAACTTTCTTTGACTTGTCGTTTCCTTTTCTGATTTTCTTGTTTAATAAAAAAAAATCAAATGCTTCTTTTTTTTTTTAATCGCTTCATATTCAATTTGAAATATCCCCTAATTTTTGTGAGCAGTATAGTTAGTTTTCCATTAATAAGTACATGGTACAACAGGACTTGTTCATTTCGTTTTCATCAACTGTGTTATCTTGGTCAGTTCATCACAGGGCCTCGAACATCCCTCAAGACACGGTCAATTCTGTCTGTGTAGATGTCTGGCTGGCTGAGCTTTGAATCCGAGTTAAAATCTCAGTGGTGGTGGGATCGTATAATAGACAGCTGTTGTGGCTTAGGTGTTTAACCCTACATTCAACTGTCACAGTGTATACAGTTATTGGGATATAAATGTACATAGTTATAGGGTGTAATTTTAACCCTGTACTACACAGTGGTATATACATTATATATACATATATACATTACAATGTATACGAAAAACTGGTTTGCCTTTCCATTACTGATAGTGTCTACCTTTGTGAAGTGAGAATGGCACTTTTTGGAGTTGATGGCTGGCAGCAGCACTCTGTGTGGTAGAGCCAAAGTGTGCAGACCGGACACGGAGTACGGCACTTTAGGTGAAGGAATCGCTACATTCAGCTTCGGCAGCTCCAAGGGGTAACGAGGCACCATGCCTCTGCTGAAAGGGTCGACCACGTGCTTCATCTGCTGCTGGACAGAAGAAACCTGATCAAATCACTTACCTGCTCTAAATTCATCGTCTTTATGTCTTATCCTTTACCAACGTTCTTAAAGAAATGTAAAAGGTTGGTCAAGTGCTACTTGCGAGATAGTTGTACGTTTTGAGGGTTTGCGGTGACCTGACGTACCTGACGTCTTCCCTGACGAGCGATGCGCCACAGTTGCTCCATGGATGCTGGAGTCGTGCTGGCTTGTGTTTCTACACCTCCTATGGTCCTCTGCAGCGCTCTCCTCTCGGCCATCCTGAAGAGAAAGCAACACACGATGAATTCCGGTCGGTAACTGAGACGCTCCCATTCTCCCAACTGATTTCTAAATGTAGAGCGTTCTATGTGTGCATGAGTACAAGGTTTAGTGTACAAAGCTGTAAGCATGAGTATGAACTGTAAGCCCAGAATCACTGGCGTGATGCAGTAACACACCCCGGACAATCTAATCACCCCCCCCCCAGGTGTTGACACCTGACTGGCCAATAGCACAGCTGGTGATTTGAAACCTGGATCATGCTATGCCACCCATGCACCACACGTAATGAGCAGTGGGCAGAATGGGCAGAAGAATCACCTGGTCTAAAGCTACAGGTACAGGTTTAAATGCTCCTATATTTGGGGGTCGGCACAGCAGATCATTCTGGTCTGCATGCCTAATTTGGCAGTTTTTACACTGCATGCTTCCTGAGTCAACTCTCACTGGCACCGAGAACATACGGTGCACCTCCCAATGGCTAGGCAGTTCGGCCATCCTCCCCTCTCAGACGTAGCCAATCATGTCTCTGCAGATGCCAGATTATATTATGAATGACTATTACAATAAACTATTCACCAAAATACCATTTAAATACCACCTAAAGTGGGCAAAAGAGTGTAATTGTTCTACTTACCGCTGCTCTGTAAAGCAGACATGCTGCAGCGCTGTACGAGCACTTAAACGTTTATCTGGATCGTAAGCCAACATCTGGTAAAGCAGAGCTAGGCTAAGTTCAGAGCAGCGCGGAATCAGCTGACCGAGCCCGCGGCCTTTCTGAGGCACGAAATCAAAGTGCATCATACGAGACCTTAGTAATAATGAGATAAAAAAAAACAAGCGTATTAGAGAGGAACTGAATCTGATCATTAGAAAACTTGTTAATAGAAAACATGTAAGTTAAGTATTTTAACAGGAGGCCTGCAAGCATGTAATATTTAAATCCAAATCAAGCAAGGAATATAACAACATACAAACAAACTGACTACTGATTTCTAGCTGTTATATATCATAAATAATCATACCAGTATCTAGTTTATTTACTAATATCCATCTTTTTCCTAGAAAATGTATGTTGATACAAACTCACTGCTTGAACTTTTGAAGAACCAAGCTGTCTGGTGTGCCTAAAACACCGTGGATCCTGGCCACCTGATCCATCTCATTATTCCCTGGAAACAAAGGTTTCAAGCTAGAAGACAAATAAGAACAACTGAATGGTTAGAAAAATATTTCTGGACAGTTTGCTAGCGATTTTTAACGTTTACATTAATACAACATACAGACCTGAGCATTTCAAAGAAGACGCAGCCTGCGCTCCACATGTCCATTTTGAGCGAGTAGTAGCCGTCGGTGAGCAGACATTCTGGAGCTCTGTACCACCGAGTGGATATGTATTCTGTATGAGGAGGCTTGGAATACACGCTCCGACAGGAACCGAAATCTGCCAGTTTCAGGACGTCATTCTATGGTTAAAACACGTCATGAGTCTTTTTGGAAGGGGGTGCATCGTGAACTTGAGAAGATATTGAAGGTCCAATTAACCTTTTGTCCTGCTCTTTTTCTGTTGAACTATGATACAGACTCTGTGCTTGAGTGTAAAACAAGACATCTATTTTTCATTTTAGTATCTCTTGATAAGAAATGTATTTTACTATTATGGTCCTCAAGTTCCATCTGTTAGTTTCTGGCTAAACCAGGTTACAACACTGGAGCAACTGACATATAACTTGCATCAGAACCTATCTTGAATTGTCTTAAACTGCTAATCTTATTCATCCATTCTATTATTTAGTATTTTGTTTTTGTTTTTTTGCTGTGTCATGTATATTGGTAATTATTAGCCTGTATGTCCAAAGATAACTGTACTTGTGAACCTGACTATGTGCAAATAAAATAAAAAAAATAAAAAATAAATAAATAAAAAAACACATCATGAGTAAGGTCACCATGGGTTATTTGAAAAGCAATGTATTTCATTCTTAAAGATCAAAGCTGTGGGGTCAATATCATGATGCTCCCGCCTCTGTATTGTACTGAGGTATGGTGTTCTAGGGATTATACATGCAATCGTATTGCTGGTGGCAACTTTTTTTTTTTTTTTTGCTTTTTCCTTTCTTTGTCTTAGCCTGAGAGCACTTTGGGAAATTTTGTGCACCTGCCCAGAATGTGGGCACTGTTGTGGTTCCGTTCCGTTACCTTTCTGCTTCAAGATCAAATCTGTTGTACTGATTTGGTATCTGTTGCATAAAAGGTTCTCAACCAATAGCGACACCTTATTGAATGAAAGCGGGTGTAAATTTTTATGAGAACTTTATTTATAAATTTAGTGTCTGTACTTTTAATACCAGGTCATTTGTTTTGCTTGTGAGTACATGCTTTTTTCATATGTTGATGTTGTTTGATTTCCAGTTTTATCACCGCTTATGCTGCTCTGGGTCGCAGTGGGTCCAGTTTTCCCTGAATCGCTAAAAGCCTTGGCCACCCCTCTCCTCAGACAGCCAATCATGTCTGTATGTAGATGCCTGATGGGTCGACAGCACCGCTGAGGACTTGAACCCTGAATTCCAGTGGTAGTGGGGCTAGCATGGATTGGCATCGTGTTTGGGGTGTGTTGCCTCATTGCACTCGGTGATTCCAGACTCATGTCTGTGATTCATGAAAATTTGTTTTTTTAAACCATTTGCAGGAACCTTTAAGGAATCATTTGTGCTCATATACGAATATTCTAGGTACATGGTTATAAACACACTTCATATTTTTGACTTCTTTGAGGTTTTTACTTACTTTAATTAAAATATTCTCTGGTTTCACATCTCTGTGGAAAATCCCATTGCTTAAAAAAAAAAAACCGAAAAATTAAGAGAACAGCTTTATACATTTTGTTATTACATTATTATTTTTGACTGGGTGATGAGTAAATAATTTGCATATTGAAGTCTAAGCATTATCAGTACTAGATTTGAAGACAGTAACTATGCATGACTTAGAGAAAAGCAGTTAATCAAAGGACCTACCTGTGCATGTGATCTAGAGCCTTACAGAGCTGATACATGTAATGTTTTGCTTTGCTTTCAGGTAAAGGATGCTGCCTTCCTACAGTGGTATGAAAATAAAACAATACCAAATTTATAAACGCAGGAACTTTAACTGAAAAGGAAATCTAGTAACGTCTGTTCTGAGAGAAGCTGTGTTAGTGAAACTGCTTAATCTTCACCCAACAAACAGAAGAACCAGTTTGCTATTATGGAATACCTCTAATTAGCTCATAGATGTTCATCTCCATAAGCTCACATATTAAGCAGAGAGACTTCGTTTCCTGGTCACTGAGAAAGAACAAAAAACATTGGGCTTGGTAATTTCTTCGGCATATGTGATTACAGTGTTTAGTTAATTTATTTGAGAAGTATATATTTTTTAGAATTTGTTATATACTTACTAAACTAGTTCTTGGAGCTGCAGTATGTTAGGATGTAGACTGAGTCTCTTCATTGCTTGGACCTCACGGAGGTTGTATGCCTGTTCCAGGCTGAGTGAGAGGGTAATTGAGCCAAACAATTAGTAAACACTAGTAAAGTCATTTTTAATTATTTATTTTGGATGTGACAATAGTTGTATTTGGAGATTCGATGGCTAATTTACGTAAAACTAACTAATAATCCAAAATAATATTCAGCCCTGAATGACTAAGAGCTTGAGAGGCTTTTGGAATGGGGTTCTACTCGAGGGCTAAAATCCACCACAAGAGGACGATATTAGCAAAGTTAACAGTTAGTTGTTTTTCTATATATGTATATATATATATATATATATATATATATACTATATATATACTATGTATATACTATGTATGTATATATATACTGTGTATATATATATATATATATATATATATATATACTGTGTATATATATATATATATATATACTGTGTATATATATATATATATATATATATATATATATATATATATATACTGTGTATATGTATATATATACTGTATATATGTATATATATACAGTACAAGCCAAAAGTTTGGACACACCTCATTCCTGTGGTTTTTCTTAATTTTTTTAAATTTTCTACATTGTACATTGATACTAAAGACGTCCAAACTATGAAGGAACACATATGGAATTATGTAGTAAACAAAAGAGTGTTAAACAAACCAGAATATGTTTTATATTTTAGATTCTTCAAAGTAGCATCTTTTGCTTTAATGACAGATTTGCGCACACTTTGAAATTTTCTCAACCAGCTTTATTAGGTCTCCACCTGGAACGGTTTTCAATGAATGTTTGTGCCTTGTCTAGAGTGAATTTTTGGAATTTGTTGCTTTTTTAATGTGTTTGAGACCATCAGTTGGGTTGTGCAGAGGTAGAGTTGGTAAAATATAAAACATATTCTGGTTTGTTTAACACTTTTTGGTTCACTACATAATTCTTCATAGTTTGGACGTCTTCAGTATTAATCTACAATGTAGAAAATAAAAATAATCAAGAAAAAACATTGAAGAGAAGGTGTGTCCCAACTTTTGACTGGTGTGTCCAAACATTTGGCCTGTACTGTATATATATGTATATATATATATATATATATATATATATATATATATATATATATACAGTATATATACATATATACACACACACACTGTATATAGTGTGCCTTGATATTAATGATCCATTCAGAAAAAAAGGAGCTTATTCTAATGAGCAAACCTTTTTTCTACATTAAAACAAACAATTGTGGGCTGAAATGTTTGGCTATCTAAATAGTTCACCTGTATTAATGACAGGAGGTCTTGTAGTCCAAAAATCGACTTCTCACTCAAGCATAAACAAGTGTTTACTGGCTAGTCATAATTGGGGTCTGTGGCATAGCTTTAGATGGTCATCTATTTTTTAGATTTTAAAAAAGGGCCAATAGAAACGTAATATATCACCTTTGACGCTAAACTCATCACTCAATGTTTCAAGTAGTAAACAGACTGTCTAACCAGGTGCTCCGGTTTCCTCCCACAGTCCAGAGACATGCAAGTGAGGTGAACTGGAGATATTAAATTGTCCATGACTGTGTTTCACATTAAAGTTGTGAACTGATGAATCTTGTGTAATGAGTAACTACCGTTTCCTGTCATGAATGTAACCAAAGTGTAAAACATGACGTTAAAATCCTAATAAACAAATAAACAATAGTTTTATTTTATTATAGTATACAGCCAAATTTCTGATAATAGTTCTAATAATATTTTGAAAAGTTATAAAGAAAAAAAAAGTGCTTAATATCAGCAAGGAAACCAATTAAGTAATAATATATTTGCCCTAATCTAATCTAAATAGTCGTTTTTATTAAAACAAATGTGGTTCGTTGATTTATTTTCCCCTCTATATCCTTAAAGTGCTTCACATCAACAAAATAACAAGCTTTTTAAGTGATAAAAACGCATAATTTTTGCATGATTGCCAAATTGTCCGTAACATATGAGAAGGGTGACACATGTGACCTCTCACTGCCTAGGTCAGGGAGCAGTGCGCCCCAGTGCTGCTGGTGTAAGGGACTGCACCAGTTCTGAACCAGTTCTTCAGTACAGAACTGTTATAACCTCTTATAACCTGTGTAATTACCTGTTAATGCTCTGCTTCATGCTTTTACACGCATATTGCTTTCCGTCCTTCAGGTTTTGCACCTTCATCACTTCAGAAAATGTGCCTTCTCCGATTTTCTTGATTATTTTGTAATCTAATGACAAAGAAAGCGTTTATTAACATACTAACATACAGAATCTGGTTTATTGTTTTGTGTATGCGGACGCGCTGTTTAGATTAGCTCGGTAGCTAGCTAGCTAGCGCGAGAGACTGACTAGACCGAGAGGCTAACTGGCTAACAAACCGCCAAACCTCTGTTTTCATATTGGACCTTTTTGTCACCACTTACTATTCATTCTTCTGACAAATAAGCTTCCAAATGTTCACATTGCGCCGGCTACACTGTTACAATTATGTCTTTATCACGAGTAAAAGCGAGTTTTTGTGTTTAACCGAACCCGCTTTAACCGTCGCCATATTAGCGCTGGCTACTGTAACCCTGGTAACCGCGCGCGCCCGAACCCTGACCCGCGCGCCCCCTGCTGCCACTGCAAAAACTTTTGCACCACAGATGCATCCACACACACACATCCACATGCACACACGGATTTATCCTTACTTTTACTGCAAATACAACATGCATACAGGCCAGGAGCCACCAGGCCACGATCTAATAACATTTTTGCACATATATTTAACATATAAACACTGACATTTGCATTGCAAAAAGTCAGGACCGCTGGAGATGGTGCACAGTGGCTTACCTTTCTTAGAGAGGACACTGCTGATCTTCAGCTCTAATTTAGAGCTTTTATGTTCGCTCTCAGTCGCATGCATTGCAAACCTGATCGCAAAGCTTTCCTTTATTGTCCCTAACAGCTTTTTTCCCTCTCAAAGACACTCCCAGTTCCAATTCCTAGCTCAGTTCCAACGCATTACCTAAATAATAATAATAATAACAGATTTTTATCACCTGCATAAATACTCAACCTTGTGTTTTTGTTCACATTTAACGTATTTTACGCTTTATTCTTTACTTGTTTAATCTTTTCCTTCTATTTATAAAACAGCAAGCTTCTAACAAAACAGCTAATATATAATTATAAAATAAAACCAAACGCATCTATATATTAATCAATACCTCTTTTCTCATATATAACATTTAAGTGTTTGTTTTTTAATGTCTGGTCTTTATCAGGCGCGGCTGAATGATTTCTAACGATGAGCAATAGACGAGTCATCTGAACGAATCTTTCTAGTGTACCGACTCGTCTTCCTCAAAAGAATATCAGGTGATTTTATTTACTTATTAAGATTTTAACGTCATGTTTTACACTTTGGTTACATTCATGACAGGACAGGTAATTACCGGTTACACAAGTTTAATGCCAAACACAGACATGGACAATTTGTATCTCACTCGCACGTCTTTGGACTGTGGGAGGAAACCGGAGCTCCCGGAGGAAAGCCACGCAGACATGGGGAGAACATGCAAACTCATTTACATTTAGATTTTCAGCATTCAGCAGATGCTTTTATTCAAAGCGACTTACAGTCTAACCCTCTACAATTGAGGGTTAAGGGCCTTGCTCAAGGGCCCAACAGTTGCAACCTGACAGTGGTGGGGCTTGAACCAGCAACATTTTGCTTACTAGTCCAGTACCTTAACCACTAGGCTACAAAATCCACACAGAAAGGACCGGACTGTTCCACCTGGGGATCGAACCCAGGACTTTCTTACTGTGAGGCGACAGTGCCACCCAAAAATATATAAAAAGATTTCAAACAGTTTACAATCAAAGCAATTTAGGGTTAAGGTTCTTGCTCAAGGGCACAATAGTGGCAACCTGGCAGTGGTGGGGCTTGAACCAGCAACCTTCTGATTACTGACTGGTCCAGTATATTAACCACTAGGTTACAACTGCCTTAATTATGATTATTATGTTAATAATGATTATTATATTTATTACTTTATGTACAATATGATATGTCTTGAGCTGGATGAATCAATGAGCTTCTGAATCGACTCTTTGGTGTCGATTCTAAAAATGAATCATTTGTCACAGCGTGAGCGACAACACGGCCGCCTCCTCCAGGCGTCTGAAACGCGTTTCGCCTTTTCCATTAGCAGCACCGAGAAAACAAACAGGCTTCCGTAAAACTGTAGCGCATGCGCCGTTCTGGTTAGTACACACTGGCGTTGAGTGCAGTGAAGTTTGAGTTGGATTGACTCGATGACAGGATGAAAGGCAGATTTAATACCGTGGATATCAGAGCTGTGATCGCCGAGCTCAATGCCAAGTAAGAATAGATTTGCATTTTATTAATGGCACTAAGAGAAAGAGAGTTTTGGGGAGTTTTTAAGCCTAGCTAGCTAGCAATCAGGACAGAGCTGCACATGTTCTGATTACATATTTACAATCTGATCACAACCTGATCACATGGTCGATCATCTTCTGCTTACATATGTCTTACACAGGGCTTTAACCTGACCACACCTGTTAAAGTCGCAGTCCAAAGTTTAGCCGTGGTTGGAAAGGGCTTGACTATCATGCAACTGAACCTTCTCAGCCAATGCGTGATTAAAGCAAACCCATCTCTGTATAAAGTCATTTTCTTATATAAGCTTTACTCTGGTAGGTCTTTAAAAGGTGCCTGGAAACCGGAGTACCCAGAGGAAACCTGTGCAGCTCTTACAGTCAGTAACTGAGAGCAAGGATCGAACCTATGTCCTCAGGACCCATTTGGCTGTGCCCTACCTTGTGTGTCGCCTTGTGTGTAGCCTAATGGTTAAGGTACTGGACTAGTAATCAAAAGGTTGCTGGTTCAAGCCCCAAGTCACTTTTGGGCTCCTGAGCAAGGCCCCTAAACCTCAATTGCTTAGACAGTATACTGTCACAGAACTGTAAGTCCGGAGTACCGAGAGAACCTGTGCAGACATTCATACAGCTCTTAAAGCTCCTACAGTCAGTGTCTAAGAGCAAGGATCGAACCCAAGTCCTCAGGACCCATTTGGATGTGCCCTACCCTGTCTGTCACTTTAGGCAGAATGTGAATTGCACATCCAAATCATAAACAGACTTGCATACATAAATCCAGGTTTTAAAATATGGCAGTTGTAGCCTAGTGGTTAAGGTACTGGACTAGTAATCAAAAGGTCGCTGGTTCAAGCCAGGTTGTCACTGTTGGGCTCTTAAACAAGGCCCTTAACCCTCAATTGCTTAGATTGTATAATTCGCTTTGGATAAAAGTGTCCGCGAAATGTCAAATGTAAATGTAATTACTTTCGATTTAGGTACTGGACTAATAATCGGGTGGTCGGTGGTTCTATCCCCACCACTTTTTCACAAATTTAGGCATTGTGCTTTTTGTGCTTATGATTGTTCAAAGATAAGCTTTAAGAAGAACCTGGTTGAATCTGACATCACTGGTAACTTCTGTTCTCTAGTTTATTATTGAATGCTCTGTTGTAACTTTAAAATCCCAGTGCACATTATAAATAAATATAAAGACTTGATCACACTAGAGCAGACACTTCTGCTAGTATTCAAAATGTACTTTAGATGGATATTCACTATATATCATCTATTATTTTGACTCAAAATGATCTTTTGTTTCACTGCAGCTATGTGGGAATGCGAGTGTACAATGTCTACGACATCGACACCAAGACCTACCTCATTCGCCTCCAGAAGTAAGTAACTACAGCGTTTTGGGGATGTACATGATGCTGAAAGCTCTTTCATCTCACTTAACTAATAAATTATATTTACTTGAGTATTGTACACCTGTTTGTTAGCTTGTTGGACATCCATTTCCAGCATTAACATGGAAATAATTACATTGTTAATTCGTGACCACAATATGCTTAATTTGAGGGCAGTTGTAGCTCAGTGGTTAAGGTACTGGACGAGTAATTGAAAGGTCGCTGGTTCAAGCCCAACCACTGCCAGGTTATCACTGTTGGGCCCTTGAATAAGGCACTTAGCCCTCAATTGTTTTGACAGTGTACAGTCACAGTACTGTTACTGTAAGTCGCTTTGGATAAAAGTGTTAAATACTGAAATGAACTGTTAAGATTGAACCGTAGTCCAATTGTGCTGAGCTGGAGCTCCTTATTGATGCCTGTGTTTTAGATTGGGATGTCCAACAAGCATATCATCCAGTGTCCACAAAACTATAACTTTTGGCAGATATAGCTGCTGAAAGCTTGTTTTCCTTACTGCACCTATTCTTGTTTCTTTTTTTTCTTTTTTTTTTTGTACAAGATGATTGGTGCTTTTTGTTTCTAACTTGTTTTTTTTAGGCCGGACAGCAAAGCGGTCTTGCTGATAGAGTCTGGTATACGGATTCACTCCACAGAATTCGAATGGCCCAAAAATGTCATGCCGTCCGGTTTTGCCATGAAAGTAAGTAGCGTTATTAATTTTGTTCCATCAGTGTAAAGCGTTTTATATTCAACTGTTTTGATTGATTGAGGGTTTTTATTTCCTTTAGTGTCGCAAACACCTGAAATCCAGGAGACTGGTGCATGTCAAACAGCTGGGTGTGGACAGAATAGTGGACCTTCAGTTCGGCTCAGAGGAAGCTGCTTACCACCTCATCGTTGAGTTGTACGACAGGGTAAGAGAACCTGGGGATCGTTTTAACCTTGGTTAGAGAACATTTGGGCCAGTATGTAATTTTTGACTAGGATTAGTTTCTTGGATTTAATGCCTGCAGAAATGTAGACAGTAGGAATGTAGGATTAATAACCCGTTCAGAACATTTCTGGGTATAAAAAACTACTCGTAGCAGGTTTTTTGGGGTATTTCACCCTCAACAGTGCAAAATATAGATGAACGATTCTTTCTGTGGTTTATGTTTTCAGGGAAACATAATCCTGACGGATCACGAGTTCACAATTCTGAACCTGCTGCGCTTCCGCACTGCCGAAGCAGAGGACGTGAAGATCGCGGTGAGAGAGAGATACCCCATAGAGAACGCCAGGCCTCCAGAACCCCTCATCAGTCTCGAGAGGTAAAAGGGAATCTTCATCTGAACTAAGTGGATGAGAATGTTTGTTCACTCTTGATGGATCTCGGCACCACCGCCACGTACTTGCTGTGTGTGTACGTGTATCTGTGTAGACATACTGAGTGTTCATGTGCTTTTATTCTTTAGGCTGGAAGAGATTTTAGCTAAAGCTCAGAGTGGAGAGCAAATCAAAAGAATCCTGAATCCTCACCTGCGTGAGTCTTTATATTACTCTGCACAGTCTTACATTTTACAGTGTTACAGTTTATACAGTCTTACAGTTTATACAATGTTGGTCAGTATCAGTAGCATCACTACAGGTAGTAACCAGTTCATGGTGTAGCTTTTAAATCAAGTAGCAGATTTATATCGTCTCACCATCTATAATAACAGGAATTTGATGACATTTTATAAACCTAAAAAAGTAAGAATGAAAACAGTGAGAACAGCAACATAAAAATATTAAGTAAATTCATTTAATACTATAATGTAGCTCAGATATATTTATAATTCCTATTATTCTTCTTCTTCTTCTTCTTCTTCTTTCGGCTTATTCCCTTTTTCAGGGGTCGCCACAGCGAGTCATCCTCATGATCGCTCATTGATTTGGCACAATTTTTACGCCGGATGCCCTTCCTGACACAACCCTCCCTAATTTATCCGGGCTTGGGACCGGCACTACAATGCACTAGTGCATCTAGCGGCTAGGTATCTATAGGACAATTCAGTGTTTCCAATTAACCTGGTGGCATGTTTTTTTTTGGACTGTGGGAGGAAACCGGAGTACCCGGAGGAAACCCACGCGGACACGGGGAGAACATGCAAACTCCGCACAGAAAGGACCCGGACCGCCCCGCCTGGGGATTGAACCCAGGACCTTCTTGTTGTGAGGCGACAGTGCTACCCACTAAGCCACCGTGCCGCCAATTCCTATTATTATTATTGAGTATTATTTACTTTTTTATATTTTTAATTATTATGGTTTGTGAATTATTATTATTATTTTCATAAATCATAAACATAAATTACAGAAATTGTTTCTACTATTAGTATGAACACCTACAAATAATATTAATAATAATAATAACAGTTTCAGAAGTGTTTAATAATGTTAAAAATGTATTGTAATAATTAAACAAATTGTATTTATGTATAATTGTTATAATAGTTATAATAATAATAGTAATATGTATAAGTATATATAACAATAATAAGTATGTATAATAATAATAATAATATGTATAAGTATGTATAATAATAATTATAAGTATGTTTAAGTATATATAACAATAATAAGTATGTATAATAATAATAATATGTATAAGTATGTATATGTATAAATATATATAATAATAATAAGTATGTAAATATATAAGTATATATAATAATAATACTATGAATAATACTACTAATAATACGTATATACAGTTGGATCAGTGGTAGGCTAGTGGGTAGAGCTTTGGGCTATCAGTTAAAAGGTTCAGAGTTCAAATCCCAGCTCTGCCATTCAGCCACTATTGGGCCCTTGAGTAAGGCCCTTAATTCTGTCTGCTCCAGGGGTGCCATACAATGGCTGACCCTGTGCTCTGATCTCAGCATCCTAATGAGCTGGGAACTGTACACGTGTAGCTTTATATATAACATATAAAAGCAGTTTACTCATTATAATTGTTGTTATTATTATTATTATTATTATTACACTAAGCACATATTTAAGGAGCTTGTCAAATAATGCCCACGTTGAGTTCTTTTTTTTTTCTTAATGGCTTTTTCTTTTCTCTTCTCAGCATATGGAGGCACTCTTATTGAACACTGCCTCATGCAGGTCGGCCTGTCTGGTCTTTTAAAAATGGACAGTCATTTTACCCTGACTGAAGGTTTGCTTTCTGTTTTTTTTTCTGTTTCTGTAGATTGTATTATTGAATTACTCTTTAACAAGTAATATTTGAGCATCATGAATAGATTTTTAAAAAATCAAATCATCTCATTTTCCACAGCTGGCCCAAAACTTCTGGAGGCTTTACAGCTGGCAGAGAGTTACATGGAGGAAGCTGCAAACTTCACAGGAAAGGTTGGAATAAATAATGAAAATAACAGCTATTTGTTATGTAGCTGTTATGTGTTTGTTAAGTGTTGGGTTGACGTTCGCTGTACAATTGTGTGGTGTTTTTTTTTAGGGTTACATCGTTCAGAAAATAGAAAAGAAGCCGAGCATGAATCCGGAACAGCCACACGAGGAGCTGCTCACGTAGGATCATCATTTTTTCTATTAATGACTTAAAACAGGGTCTCTGTAGGTCATAAAGCCTTAATGGTCTGAAAGTGTATTAATTTATGGAATTAATAAGTAATCAGCTTGAACTCTGTGGTTGAGATACAGACCTAGACCTTGGTGGGTCACTGGTTCAGGTCACATCACCACCAAGTGGCCACAGGTCTGCTCCTCTCAGTTGCTTGTATTGTAATTTATCTTTATTCAGATAAAATGCAGTTGTAGCCTAGCGGTTAAGGTACTGAACTAGTAATCAGAAGGTCGCTGCTGTTGGGCCCTTAAGCAAGGCCCTTAACCCTCAATCACCCAGACTGTATATTGTAACAGTACTGTAAGTCACTTTGGATAAAGGCGTTTGCTAAATGCCAAAAATATAAACATTGTGCAAAAGATCAGTTCGGTGGCATCACTGTGCCACTCATATACCACCATTTACTGTTCATGTATCTATCAAGGCTCCCTGTAGAATCTCTGTAAATCTCCAAGTCTTCTTTAGGTATGAAGAATTTCACCCATTTCTTTTCGCCCAGCATTCGAAGAGCCCACATGTCGAGTTTGCGTCTTTTGATAAGGTTTGTGTGTTTTTATTTAACAATTTAAGCTTAAAACGTTCGTTCACACAATAATAATAATAATAATAATAATAATAATAATAATAATAATTTAAATTTGTACCTGTCCACATGATCCTAAGGGTCCAAATAATAAAAGACGCATATTTTAATATCTTATTTATACTGACAGGCCGTTGACGAGTTTTTCTCCAAGATGGAGAGTCAGAAAATTGACATAAAGGCTTTGCAGCAGGAGAAACAAGCCCTTAAGAAGCTGGACAACGTGAGAAAGGACCACGAGCAGCGTTTGGAGGCGCTTCATCAGGCTCAGGTGAGTCACAGAAACAAACGTGACCCTCGGAGCCCCCACCCTGGTTGAGGAGAGCCGCACTGGACCTCGAGCAGCCATAAAGAACCCATTCCACCGTTCTCTTCCTTGTCTGTGTGGGCGACTGGCCGGTCGATAGCACAGCTGGGATGAACCCGAGAGCCTGAAGACCACTTTTATGGATTCTTATTAGACAGATTTAATGTATGGAGGATCACGCTTTCCTCCTCATACTCCTCTGTCACTTCGCATCCTTCCTGGCCAAGCAGAAGGCATATAAAACTGGAACTTGTGTGTCTAACCATATAACTAACCGACGATATTTATCGTAACTCCGTCTGTCACGTTTTGTTGCTTCAGAAATACTGTTTGCCGGTACTGTATACTCAGCAGCTCCGCCCGTTGTTTTGCAGGAGGTGGACCGCTTGAAGGGCGAGCTGGTGGAAATGAATCTCCCGATCGTAGAGCGAGCTCTTCAGGTGGTGTGCAGCGCCCTGGCCAATCAGGTGGACTGGGCCGAGATCAACCTCATCGTCAAAGAAGCTCAGGAGGCCGGAGACCCTGTGGCCTGTGCCATCAAAGAGCTGAAACTACAAACCAACCACATCACCATGCTGCTCAAGTACGTTCACATTAAAAAGCATTTATATCTGCCTTCAGTTTTATTCGTATCAAGCTGAAAAACAAAACACGTCTCTTGTCTTGCAGGAACCCGTATGTAGGCTCAGAGGAAGCAGAGGAGGAGGAAGAGATGATAGAAGATACTAAAGAGGGATCAAAGCAGCCGAAGGGAAAAAAGAATAAGAATAAAGACAAAGGACAGAAAGGCAAAGTCCAGAGAAACAAACCCGTCCTGGTGGACGTGGACCTCAGTCTGTCTGCTTACGCCAACGCAAAAAAGTGAGTAATGAGTCCCGGTCAGTGTGAACGACCTGATTCATTAGAGAGTGTTATTTTACTTTTTGTTTTTTTCAGGTATTATGACCATAAGCGAAGTGCTGCCAAGAAGGAGCAGAAAACAGTGGAAGCAGCTGAGAAGGTAAAACATTTGGACAGAACTTCCAGTTGTCTGATGCTGTTTTTTTTTCCTGGATTTTTCCCGTTTATCTCCCAGTCTAATGGTCCAACCTTCCCTCCATTAAACACGTCCAATCTGTTGGACCGCTGTGCCACTCTAGAGCTCGGGGAACTATTTAATATGTAGAAATTATTTAATTGTGTTTATTTTTATCTCAAGGCCTTCAAGTCTGCGGAGAAAAAGACCAAACAAACTCTCAAGGAAGTCCAGACAGTGACGACGATTCAGAAGGCCAGAAAAGTCTACTGGTGAGTTAAAAAATTGACTTTCAGCTGCCAGAGCCTATAATAGGACTTGAAATTCAATGGTTGTTCAATTTATTTTACAGTTAAGCTCCAGTTGCTGTAATATACGCGAGTCACGGGCTTGATCAGGCCTTGCTAGTCTTGGTATTTCCTTTACTCAACATAAATTTGTCACAACTCTTATTCAAACAACCTCTTAAGACAAGAGCTGTGATATTTATATGCATTTCTATCTTGTTTTTACCCTGTTTATTGTCTAGTACAAAAGTGTCTACTAATGTGGACAACAGGTCTAAGTTAAGCAGAATGAGGAACAAGGCATAAAGTGAAAACGTAGCGTCCCCATATGTGACCGCAGGGTCTCAAGAGGCTTAGAAAACATCCAAAATCTTTAAAATTAATGTTCCAGAAATAGGCTTACTGTTTGACGTAGTTCTCTTTCAAAGAGATTAGCAGCTCAGCTAGCCACGGATAGGTGAAACCCTGTCCGACCTTCCACCCACAGACAAGCCACTTGTTTCTGTTGGCAGAGCCAGATTGGTGGTGTGCTAGTGCATTAGACTTCTAAATGGTCAAGCTTAGCAAAGGTTTGTTTTTGATGTAGTAGTAGTTTATTCCCAACAGTTTCCAGGTTAAACTCACTAGTTCCTCCAGATGTATTACATTAAATAATAACAACAAAATCTGGGCTTGTATGACTTTGTGTTTTGTCACCAGGTTTGAGAAGTTCCTGTGGTTCATCAGCTCAGAGAATTATCTCATCATTGCCGGACGGGACCAACAACAGAACGAGATGATAGTGAAACGGTACTTGCGTCCAGGTACACAGGCTTTATTAGAGGTATATATATGTATTTTTTTTTACATTTGTTTTGTTTGTGTAGATTAATGATGTGGATCTTTACTTAGGGGACATTTATGTCCATGCTGACCTTCATGGAGCCACAAGTTGTGTCATCAAGAATCCATCTGGTAAGGGGGTTTTACATGTTGTTATATAGTGTTGGGTTTGCTGTTACAGTGGTCACATAAGTACCCACACCAACGGGCAACGTTTTGAATTCTTAACACAATCTACAGCTGTATGTGCGACCCTGTGTTGAATAACAGATTTGATTGATTGAGTTTGCAGTTTAAAAACAGAAAAAGCAAATAAAAAAACACAAATATCTGAAGACAGAACGAGCAGGGTGCAATAAAAAGAGCGGGCAGTTAAGCGCAGGGGGTCACTCTGTTATGTCCTTGGCTTGTGTGGCAGCCTGTGCCACTGGAAACATTGCACACTTTGATGGATACAATCACTCTGGAAATAAGCTATAAACAGTCTGGCCTTTAAAACAGGACACTGATCCAGACTCACCAGGAACTGCTGAAATAAGTATGTGGACACCTGAGCACGAATATGTTGAACATTCTGTTCCATAACCAAGGGCAGCAGTATAGAGTCGCCTGTCCTGCTCTGGGAAGGCTTCAGTAAGCAGAGCATTTGTGAGGACTGGCTAGCAGTCGACATTCCAGTTCATCCCAGTAGCGCTCAGTGCAGTTGAGTTCTGGGCTCTTTCACTCATGGAGGATGGAGGTCCCATGGTTGCCCTTGGCTGCTCAACGGGGGCTTTTGGTCTGTTGGCTATTGTAAAAAAAACGCTATATGAAGTATTGAATCACTGAGCTCTGCTTTGGTTCCAGGTGAGCCGGTTCCTCCACGTACGCTGACCGAGGCCGGGACGATGGCTGCGTGTTACAGCGCTGCATGGGACGCCAAAGTGATCACCAGTGCTTGGTGGGTCCATCATAACCAGGTGAGACTGGACGTTCTATTTAATATGAGCGTGTTATATTTTGTATTACGTGCACTATGGCAGAAAGTATGTGGACACCCAGTGAGGCCTTATTCTGTGTTTATGTGCAAACTCATGGCTAAGAGCTGTTTATGTTTAAAATTAATTATATAAAATAAGGCTTGAGCTTTATATTAAAGATAGAGCATGAATGTGCCCCTATAAGTCCATAAAGACATGTGTAGAGGCCTTTACAAAGCCCTGATCCCTTTAAATGCTTTTTAACTGAACTGGCACAAATTCCCACATGCTGCAATATCTGCAAAGAGCTTATGGTCAGACGTCCACATACTGACGTCCATACAGTGTATCAAAACACCTAAATCTTGAAGTTTGAGATGCTCATGATGTGCATTTCTTGCTTGCTACAGGTTTCCAAGACTGCTCCGACAGGAGAGTACTTAACTACAGGAAGCTTCATGATCAGAGGTACGCACAGGACTAGAATTCAATCTCCCTTCCAAATTTCAGAGGACACTGAGCAACCCGTACAGATAATGACGTGACTAAGGTTAAAGAACTCTAGAGAGTTCTTCATCAAACCTGAGTGATCGGACAAGAGAGGCAGAACGACAGCAACCCAACATCCCTATGACCTAGAACCTCCAAGCTCTGCGCCAGTGTCAGGGACTCAGTTTATTGGGTTGAAGCCCTTACACATGGAAGATGGAATGGATGGAATGCCTTTATTTGTCATGTACACCCTGCTTATTTGGAAGCGCAGGGTCAGTCGTTGTACGGCAGGATTGAAACCCACAATCTTCTAGCTGGTAACCCACAGCTCTATCCACTAGTCTCACTGTCACATGACCAATCTGGTAGACTTAGACCTACCAGATTGGTCATGTGACGGATCACAGATCCCCCACCCCCCCCTGTATCATTAAGCTCGGTGGGTAGCACTGTTGCCTCACAGCAAGAAGGACCCGAGTTCAAATCCCAGGTGATGCGGTCCGGTTCCTTTCTGTGTGGAGTTGGCATGTTCTCCCCTTCTCTGTGTCTGTGTGGGTTTCCTTCAGGAGCTCCAGTTTCCTCCCACAGTCCAAGACAAAAACTACCTGTACTGTCATGAATTATTTACGTTTCACTCTTTTCCTTTAGGAAAGAAAAACTTCTTACCACCATCATATCTCATTATGGGCTTTGGATTTCTCTTTAAGGTAGGAGTTAAAACCACTAGATATATATATATATCAAGTTTGAACATCAGCTCTGCTGTCAGCCAGCCGGGCGCGTTCACAAACATGATTGGCTGTGTCTGAGGGAGGGTGGTTGGCCGTGTCTGCTGGATTCTTCATTACTGCTGCTATCGCTTGGTTCTTTTTGTGCTGTAGGTGGATGAGCAGAGTGTGTTTAGACACCGGGGAGAGAGGAAGGTCAAAACTCTGGACGAGGACGTTGACGATGTGACCTCCAGTACTGCCGAGCTGCTCGAGGAAGGAGAAGAGCTGATAGGTCTGTATTAAGTGTATGAGGGTATAAGGGTGGCCTTGATCAAGGGCCCACCATTGGTAACTTGGAAGTGGTGGAGCTGCAACCAATGAGCAATGACCCAAACTAAATAGAATCATCTAAGAGTCTCCAAAACTTGCAAAACCAAATCAGTGCCAGTGGTTTTGGACTGAGCTATTCAACAAGCTAATGGTCAGGTGTCTACGTACATTTGGACATTTAGTAGACCTACTAAACTACCCCAATTATCTTCCAATGTAGTCCTAGCCAGTTCCCCAATTTGCCTGCCTCTTGCATCTTCTCATCCTGGGCCAAAAATGTCACAAGGCCCTTTAAGGTCTGACACAAAATATACTAAAATATGTGGCAATCTGGTCCCACTGTGGTTTACAAGCTGTAACGTAATGCCTCCACTTTATTTTGAACCCGGGTTTGTAACGAGCTCCATCTTTCCAGGTGAAGACAGCGGGAACGAAGGAAAGGCTGAAGGAGAAGACGTACCTGAGGAGGACTGCAGGATGGAGGAAGATGAGGAAGACGAAGAGAACGTGGAAGCTGAGGAGAAGCTGAGTGATGGACAGCCTGAGTCTGTAAAGCAGGAGGAGGAAGAGGATGAGGATGAGGAGGGCGTACAGGAGGAAGAGAAGAGTGAGGAAGAGGAGAATGCAGAGAGTTGCTTTCCGGACACCAACATCTCGCTCACACACCTTCAGGTTAACAGGTGAAATTAGCAGCAGTAATGAAGTCCTGTCTACATATTTATGAACTATCTAAACAAACAGTTTGAGGAAGGCCCCTAACTACTTCAGCCCTACTCTTTGGGATGAATTGGAATGTCTGTAGTGAGCCAGGCCTTCATGTCCAATCAGTGCCTGACCTCACAAAAAGCTGTTTTAACTAAATGAGCACAAATTTTCATAGGCAACTTCATTCTATATTGTACAATGTATGTACACTCATGGTTTAGGATATAGGGCAGGATATCCAACAAGCTCATAGTCAGGTGTCCACATGGGTAACACTGTTCACAGTCAAGTGTGCTTCATCTCACCATTTAAAAGTTGCAGCCGTATGTACGCTATATGGCCAAATGTATGTGGACACCTAGTCATTTCTATTTTCATAGCTATTCTTTCTGAACATGGGGCATTTTATGGAGTTTGGGTCTAGTTTGCCGCCATAACAGGCTTTGCTTTTTTTCCAAGATTTTGGAGAGTGTCTGTGGAAATTTCTGCCCATTCTGTCAAGAAAGCTTTGCAGGGTCTGGGACTGATATATGTGATATATGATATATGATTTTATACACCTGTTAGCAATGTGTGTGGCTAAATCTCCTAGTAACTAGGACTGGTGTCCACATACTTATGGCTATGTAGTCAAATTCACAGACGTTTTAGAATGTTCTGCACCAAACCAATCATTTGTTTTGCTCTTTTTATTGCAGGGGAGTCTCCGGTGCTGGTTTCAAGCAGGACGTCTCCAAACAGGTATGATATACCACAAAGTAGAGCTTTTCGAGTAGCTGCTTCATCCTGATCAGAGTCGCAGGGTGTCCGGAGCCAGCCACGATCACTGGGGATACCACCTGACACCCCAACCCAGTTTTACACTCCCCTGTTTGGTATTCGGTACTCTCACATAGGGGGTCACATAGAGTGTAGCGTGGCTCTCTGTAAGTGATACGGCTCTTTGTGGGAACCCAACACTCACAGGTGAAAAGAAGCAGTCACAGGGTAGATGGAACTGATCTGTATCTGACGTCCAACAATTCCATGTTAGGCCAATTAGTGAACAAAAGCCAAAACTGTTAGCCTAATTTAGAAAATATATAAGCGGGATAAAGCAGTGTGAACAGGTTGCTGTGGGTGCTGCGGAGCCCCCGAGTCAACCACAAAACCGACATGAAAAAACTTCTACCAATCGATACACCATATAGCCAAAAGTATGTGGACACTCTTACATTATTCCTAGCAGAGCCACTGATCTGGTTGAGCATCCACACCGTGTTTAAAGGAGGGAAGGTCAGACAGAGTTTCTTCCCACTGTGATGTGTGATCTCCTGGACTGGTCCGTGTACCTGCATGAATGTGACGGGGAGGGAGGGTCACATGGAGCTTAGCGTGGCTTTCTGCACACAGATCAGAAGCCGCCACAGATCAGACACGTGTCGGAGAGGGCGTATGGTGGTCCGGCTCTCTTGTTTAGCTCTGAGATTAGAATGTAGACACTTGTGTTCATGATGATTGGCATCACAATATTATCTCCTCCTTACAGGACAACACGGCACCACAGGGCAAGAAGTACATCAGCGCCAAGCAGAGAAGGTAAAAACTACTACATACACTTACATACACTGGGCACTGGTTCAAGCCCCACCACTGCTAGGTTGCCACTGTTGGGCCCTTGAGCAAGGCTCTTAACCCTCGATTGCTTAGACAATATACTGTCACAGTACTTTGGATAAAAGCTTCTGCTAAATGCCGTAAATGTAAATGTGCAGTCAAACTAGCCCAGTTTACACGGGCACCTTACTGGGCGTGTACATAGTAATCATGTCATGCCACACCATGCCACCACAGTCAAAATCAGCTGATGGATGAATGTGTTTGTTTGCTGTGAAAGAATGAACGTCTAGACGTTTGGTCCGTCTTCAAATTCGAGTTCTTTTGGCACTGATGCAGATTGACATGACTGCATGTCGTTGTGCAGGGAAATGAAGAAGAGGCAGAGACTGGATAGCAATGAGCAACAGGAAGAACCTGAGCCTAAAAAAGAGGAGAACCAAGCTTCCTCAGTGACCAATCAGAGCTCCAAGAACGCTGGGAGCACTCAGCCGCTGAAGAGAGGACAGAAGGTTAGATCGTACGTTTATTTCCAGTGATGTGAAGTGTGGAATACAGTAGGCGAAAGGAGAAAACCATTTTGGGGACTGGGGTTCTTTTTTTATAGGCAGGCTTTACAAATGACCCAATTTTAATTGTCATGTCTGTGCTCTTTAGAACAAGCTGAAGAAAATCAAGGACAAGTACAAAGACCAGGACGAGGAGGACCGAGAGCTGATGATGAAGCTGCTTGGTGTGAGTGGTGTTGCTTTTTTGTTTATCAGTACCAGTTAGTAACGGCTTCTTCGTTCCAGTAACGCGTTCTTGAACCTTCCAGAATGAAAATCTTTTTTTTGCACAGTCGGCAGGTTCTAATAAGGAAGAGAAAGGTAAGAAGGGGAAGAAGGGTAAAGAGGAGATGGTGAAGCGGGTTCCTCCTAAACCTGCCCAGAAACCTAAAGCTGCTGCCAACGTGGTGAAGAAAGCCGACCAGCCTGGAGCAGAAGGAAGTCCAGCAGGAGAAGACCACGCCGAACAGGACGACAAGGTAAGCGGGTTCATTTACTTTTTACCCTTGTTAAAATGTACTCCAGCTATCCCTGATTACTGAGTTCTGGGGTTTCAGCCACACCCATTGTGCCCAACTTGGTTCCCATTATTAATTTACATTTTTAGTAGACGCCTTTATCCAAAGCGACTTGCATTACAGATACAGTATACCATCTGAGCAGCTGAGAGTTGCTCAAGGACCCAACAGCAGCAACCTGGCAGTTGTGGGGCTTGAACCAGCGACCTTCTGATTACTAGTCCAGTACCTTAACCACTATGCTACGGCTTGCCTAATTCAACATGACTGTCCCCCCGTACACAGAGCAAAGGTCCGTGATGCCAACGTTTGATGAGTTGGGTGTGCAGAAACTCCAGTGCCCTGCAACTCAGTCACACGTCACATATTCATTGGAATGAATCAGAATTCCAACTGTGAGCCAGGCCTTCTGTCCAACTTCCATGTCACCAATCTTACAAATGTTATTATTGGCATAATGGGCGAAGCAAATTCGCACAGACAGGCTGTTATGTTATATAGTTTTGGAATAGTCATCAAGCTCATGGTCAGATGTCCACATACTTTTGGCTATATAGTATACAGGTGTAAAGATTTGCCTTTTTGACTGTAACTGGAGTGATATGAGATGTTGATAGGCTGATACTATTTAAGCACACCCAAAGCTAATTTTGTGCCACATAGTGTGTAACTATACCATTAGTGTTGCACTTACTGGATGTTATTTAGTGTGATTTGGAACACGGCCTGTTTTAGTCACTGCAAGGCGCTTATCAGCTTGCAAAATGAAAACTGAGCTTGGTCCCACATTCTGCCTACAAGCTTGCATTAATACACTGCTGTTGTTTTTTTTGCCCCGCAGGAGGCAGAGGATCTGGATCAGGAGAACCCTGGAGCAGAGGTAACAACCTACCTCACATTCACGTTCAGTTCTGGTGACCAGATCACATGACCAGGCGATTGTGATTGGATTATGAACCGATTACTCAAACCACTTTCAGAGGTCAAAAGAAAGGAATTGTTACACACACTTGATTTTGGAGGCACGTTGACCCCCAAAATGCCACCCTGTTGTGCAAATCTCTGACAACTTTGCCTCTCTGACCATCCTCCTCTCACTGTATGGTGGCGGCATGTTCATGTAGTGCTCGGTTTGTGTAGGCACCATAAGACGAAACCCCATCTAGCTTTCCTCCTTTAGTCCAGACAGCTGGTGGGCTGAAGAATCAGACAGCTGGACCACCTGAGCGCCAGTCGGCTTCTTCTTCTCTCACAGTAGGGAGAGCCACACTATACTCCATGTGTACTTCCACCACCAGACAGCAGGAGTGGCTGTTGCATCAGAAATCAGAGACTATGGAGCAAATTGCATGTATTTTACTCAGTAGATTAAAAATCTAGTGTGTACATACAGTGTATCTAATGAAGTGTGTGTTGTGTTTGTAGGAAGGTGAAAACTTTCTTGACTCTCTGACCGGCCAGCCTCATCCAGACGATGTGCTGATGTTTGCGGTGCCAGTGTGTGCCCCATACACCGCCCTCTCAAACTACAAGTACGTATCGGGTTTCTCTTCACCTGTAATAACTGAGACGGGTCTGAGTACTGAGCACTGTACTACCAACGACCTCAATTATTTACTAAATTATTGTAAATGATCAAATATTCTGTGTCCTTTAACGTCGAGCTTTAAGTTTTATTATCTCCTCAGGCACAAAGTGAAATTAACTCCAGGAACCCAGAAGAAGGGAAAAGGTAAAAAAAACACAAAACATTCACACTTTTATTTTAAAGCTGCAGTGTAAGACTTATACTGTATACACATATTATACTATACTTTATATACTCTGTACAAGCACTATACTAAAGTTACTATATAGTGATATAGTAGTGTTATATATAAGGGCAGTGATAGCTCAGTGGTTAAGGTACTGGACTAGTCAACAGAGGGTTGCCGGTTCAAGCCCCACCAAGTTGCCACTGTTGGGTCCTTGAGCAAGACCCTTAACCCTCAATTGCTCATCGTGTTTAGTGTGATGCATGTGGAAATTGTAAGTCGCTTTGGATAAAAGCGTCTGCTAAATGCTTAAAATGTAAAATGTAAATATAGTGTGTATATATTTTTATATTTATAGTAAAGTAGCATGTAGTTTAGTATAGTATGTGTGTGTGTGTGTGTGTGTGTATATATATATATATTTATTACACACACACTATACACTATATGTACACTTTATTACACTATACTATATACGACAAATATATATATATACACACATTTTTACACTGTATACACACAAACTATACTACACTATATATAGTACAAATATACACACGCACTATAATATATGATATACTACTATTTCATTAATACACACACTACTACACTATACTATATACTATTTAGTGCTATATATATATACTGTATATATATAACACTACACTAAACTATATACTACAAATACACACTATGATATACTGTACTTTATACTTCTATAATATACTGTATATACGTATATGTATATATATATATATATATATATATATATATACTGTATGTATATATAAACTGTATATGTACTGTATATGTATACACACACACTACACTATATACTACAAGTATACACACAATATAATATACTTTACTATATACTGCTATTTTATATACACACACACACTACACTGTATACTACTAGGGTTATATATACATATTGAACTTTGGTATGGATGCTGACAGCACAGTAGATCCTGACCCTTTGCCTTTTTTTGCCAGCTGCCCGGACCGCTGTGTTCAGCTTCATGCGTGCCAGGGAAACCAGCGCCCGAGAGAAAGATCTTTTCCGCAGCGTTAAGGTACTCACATCTCAGACACCTACATGCTCGAACCCAAAATCATTCGGCGTTCTTAATTCGGGACGGTCTCTTAGCGTTACTCTTTGTTACTCCTTTCAGGACACGGATCTGTCAAGAAATGTGCCTGGCAAGGTGAAAGTATCTGCCCCCAACCTTTTGGCTGCAAAGAAGAAGTAAAATTTTGGACTGATTGTGTAAACGATTGTATTTTAGAACCACGTTAGATCGATTTCTGTTCCGTTTGTATATATATATATCACGTCGGATTAAAAAAAGGATCTCAGTTCATTTTATATTAATGATTTATTTGCCACAAAAATACATCCTTCTGCTACGTCTATTCAGCAACTTGAAAAGCGCAAAACAAATTCTGTAAGAATAAAAAGAGAGAAAAAATACACTGATCGAAGATAATCAACACAATAAAGAAGTGGTTACATTCCAAAATGGTATGTCGCCATTCAAAACACAGATTGTTGTTATTTTATTTATTCCTTATTCATGAAATACCTTTCCAAGAGCTGTTTTCCCATGCTTCCCAAATCCCTTCAATTCAATCCAATAAGCAACATGTGTGTGTTACTGAAGCTAAATATGATCTCAAATACATTCACAATCACAACTAGTCTATACACCTGATTTAAAAAATAACTGTACAAAGGAATTCCATTCAGATTTACAGTATTAGTGAATTCTAGTATGGTAAAAAGCACAGGGTGAAAACAGAGGACGCTTGTATGACCGGTATTTTCTCTAGAAAGATGTAGCTGTAAGTCTAGACAAGGCGGGTTCGAACCGACGTCTCTCTGCTCGGCCAAGCCACTAAGGAAACACGACAGTCTGATATTTCTAGTATTACTGTGACTTAAACTCATACTTCTAAAACAACTAATTATTCAATGGGACTAAATGGGGTAATCAGAAGGTTGCTGGTTCAAGCCCCCACCACTGCCAGGTTGCTGCTGTTGGGCCCTTGAGCAATCCCTTTACCCTCAATTGCTTAGACTGTATACTGTTACACTACTGTAAGTCATTTTGGATAAAAGCGTCCGCTAAATGTATATTAATAATTAAATTGACAGTGTAGAAAGTTCACCGCAGCAAGTGAAGAGTGCATGGAACAGTGGTCCCTTGCCAAGGTCAGTAGTCAAATGCAAACATTCAGTCACACAGAATAAAAAAAAAAAAAAAAACATCTGGAATGAAACAAAAGTATTGGGACACCCCCCCTTCTAATCACGGAATTCATGGGTTTCAGGCACGACAGTTTCTAACAGATGAAATAACCCAGTATATAAATGAAATATATGATTTTAACTTTGCAGCAACAGTTTAGGGAAGGCCCTTTCCTGTGCACTAACCTGTAAACTGTACGCATTTTCCTATATGCGTCAATTCAACAGACTGGACACGATCAAACACCTGGGACTCCTCGTGTGTCCATGGTCGACCTGCTTCCACTCGTTGGTGGCCGCACAGTACAGCAGAAAATCTTGGTTTGAGCCCTGACCCTAGTCCGGCTGAAAAGCTCTGGAATTAGTTCAATATGAGTGACTGAATGGGCACAGATTCCCACAGGCACACTTCAAAGCCTTGTGAGAAGCCTTCTCAAAAGAGTGGCTGCTGTTCTAGCTGAAAGGATCCCACAGAGGTCGCTATTTTAATACCTTTTGGTCATGTTCGGGTGTCCGAATACTTTTGGCTATTTAGTATACAAGGGGGGTTAACTTAGGGGTAAACTAGTGATCCAAAAAGCAAGTAAATAAACAACTTTATTTATTATTGAATGTAGGATGCTTAGCCAACTAGCGCTCAGACTCCAATTGACCCGTGCGTAGTCTGTGCGTCTGAGCTCTGCCCGCCTCAAGCAAGCCTCCCTGCGGATAAGCGCCAGCTGCCGTTCCACCGTCCACCACTAAATCAGGGAAGAGCGCACGCGCGTGTCCGTGATTTCTAGGAGCCTTCGGTGTTAACTGTGCCGATTCTCTGGTGGACGATGTGAAGCAGATGTTTGGGCAGACAGTCCCACATGCTCTCCAGCTGCTGTCTGTACTGCACAACGGCCTCCATGCAGCACCTACACAGGAAACAAACAACAGGATCGATTCACGGCACTGTCGCCTCACAGCAAGAAGGTCCTGGGTTCGATTCCCAGGTGGAACGGTCTGGTTTCCTCCCACAGTTTGAGTTGTAAGTGTGGCATCGTGATGGCGGTTGGTGCTGAACTCTTACCTGAGCAGTGATTTGGGCTGAACGCTGAAGATCAGTAACTCGTTGCTGTGCGACTGTTGAGAGGACAAAAACATCATAGTTTTTTGGGTAAGTAACCTTCAACCAATCACGTTCATTTGTGATGTTTTAATGTTGTGTTGTGGTACTTATTTCTGATTGGACGCTAAAACTACAGAATCACTTTGTTGTTCAGCCTTATTGTAATGTGTTAAAATCCACTTTTTATTTAAACTGAATAGGCTGGGCACCTGGGTGGAGCATTATTGACCCACTGTGGAGAGTCATCAACCTGGCTGGGCGTCCACACAGACACAACTTGAGGGACGTGCTTGAGGGACGGAGGGTCGGACAAGGTCCGATATGCGATTGCCTCCTCGATAGCTGTTATTCTAGCTGAAAAGACCAAACCTAGTGAGCTGCCTTGCTGCCTACTGCCTACCTGGGCAGCTGCCTCAGTAGAGGATTCTAATAAGACATCAAACTCAGTCTGATTTCAGCAGTCGTAGACCTGGATGGGTGTCCACACAGACACAATTTGAGGGGCGTGCCTAAGGGACAAGGTCAGATATGCGATGGCCTTCTCTATAGCTGTTATCCTACCTGAAAAGATTACACAGAGGGTCTGTTTAGAAACCTAGTGAGCTGCCTTGCTGCCTATTGCCTACATGGGCAGCTGCCTCAGTAGAGGATTCTAACCCACTGTGGAGAGTCTGATTTCAGCATTTGTAGACCTGGCTGGGCGTCCACACAGACACAATTTGAGGGGCGTGCCTAAGGGACGAGGTCCGATGTGCGATTGCCTCTTTGATAGCTGTTATTCTAGCTGAAAAGATCACATAGAGGGTCTGTTCGAAAACCTAGTGAGCTGCCTTGCTGCCTACTGTCTACCTGGGCAGCTGCCTCAGTAGAGGTTTCTAACCCACTGTGGAAAGTCTGATTTCAGCAGTCGTAGACCTGGCTGGGCATCCACACAGACTTAACTTGTGGGACGTGCCTGAGGGACGAGGTCCGATATTCGATAGCCTTCTTGATAGCTGGTAAAAACCGTGATGGTAAAAAACATATTTTTTTATTACTGTACATGCACCAAAGCTAAACAGGACTCACTGCTTGCTGATGGGAGAGAAGATTATTGGCGCAGCCTCCGAACACAAGGACCTCCCCGTCCGGACCGGCGCACGCCGTGTGCCACAGTCTACATGGAAACAGAACGTAACCTGTAAACGATACACATTTTCCTATATGCGTCTATTCAACAGACTGGACGCGATCACACACCTGGGACTCCTCGTGTGTCCGTGGTCGACCTGCTTCCACTCGTTAGTGGCCGCACAGTACAGCCAGGCGTCACCTGCAGGAATAAAAACACTCAGGATGTAGCGAACACACACCGGTATCGAGAGTCAGCGGCGCCTGATACTCACTCAGCGTTTCTCTGTTTGTGGTGAAGCCGCCGAACAGGAAGACGTGGTCGGAGGACACGGGGACGAAGGAGTGCCAGGAGCGGCCCACCGGACCGTGCTGAGGTACAGACCTGGAAACGGGTGCAGAATGAATTTAGCTTCACACACAGCAGATTAGGAATTGATTCAATGACAATAATGGTATCAATAGTAGAACGATCAATCACTTTGTTCCACTCTGTCCACAGTCAAGCTAGCTTTATATCACCATGGGCTCAGAGGCGCCCATGCAAAAAAAATCCCCTGCATCTAAATTGGCATCTAAACTATAGTAAGCACAGATACACGGCTAATTACATGGGCCAAAAATGCAGAAGCAGGGTCACCGCAGCCTCTACAACCATGGCAATGTAGAGCTCACTCGACTGTGGACAGTGACATCTATGATCCAGCTGTTTCTGATTCATAAAACTTGCATGGGTGCATTCAAACTAGCCCTATTTATTTGGACCCATCGCCCATTATCATCACTAACCAGGACTTAAACATTAATGCCACAAAGTAACACTGTAAAACTTGATAAACTGAATGGAAAATGGCCAATTTAGTCATATCCAAGTATCCGATCACATTATCGCTACTTCTGCTTCTGCTGCTGCTGACCTTCACTCCTGACTGAGTAGGGCCGCACCAATACACAAGTGGTGCTCAGTGGTTAAAGCACCAGACTAATAATTAGAAGGTTGCCGGTTCTAGCCTCACTACAGCCAAGTTGTCACTGTTAGGCCCCTAACCCTCATTTACATTTTCAGCATTTAGCAGACACCTTTATCCAAAGTGACTTACAGTACTGTGACGGTATACAATCTGAGCAATTAAGGGTTAAGGGCCCTTGAGCAAGGCCCTGAGCAACTTGGCAGTGGTGAGTCTTGAACCAGCAACCATTTGATTACTAGTCCAGTACCCTAACCACTAGGCTACGGCTTGCCTCGATTGCTCATATTGTATAAAAAGTGTCCGCTAAATGGCACAAATGGAAA
This sequence comes from Trichomycterus rosablanca, assembly GCF_030014385.1. Classification (NCBI taxonomy): domain Eukaryota; kingdom Metazoa; phylum Chordata; class Actinopteri; order Siluriformes; family Trichomycteridae; genus Trichomycterus; species Trichomycterus rosablanca. The sequence continues at coordinate 3,845,496 of NC_086000.1, read as the reverse complement.
TGGAGGGTTCATACGGAGATCTGTATCGCGCACTGAGAGTCACACACCGATCCCCATTATCCCCGGTCTCAATCAGTCAAAGCAGGCGGCATCAATCGGTCAGCAGAGGTCGTAGCCGCTTTAGTTATGAGAAGTCCCCTCTGGCATTCCCACCCTTCAGATGAGCCAGTAATTGTCCGTAAAGGCGCCCGGCCCGGCCCACTGTGGTGTACAACATAAACCCTCCACAAGAAAGCGTTTTTAATGTATTATTATTTTTCTCTGCAACCCAATTTTTGACTCGCGACCCTTTCCAGGGTTTGGAAAACCCTGATCTACACGGTGCCGAGTTGTGTTTCTATAAGCACTTTATTCAACACCTACGGCTCAATAAATAAAGAACAGGCAACATAAACGTATGGAATTACTGAACAAAACGGAACGGAGAACTTCGTGTGTATGTGTTCCAGCTCACATTTCACTCCACTCCCAGGTGTCCAGGTTGATGTAGTACAGATCATTCAGACGATGATCCTGTCAGAGAGATGTGCTCCGTATTAATGCATATCGTCCTCCAAATTAAATATAAATTAATATTCATAAATGACTAAGATACGAGAGATCTTCATGAAGATTCTGCACTTATATAAACTTTATTTATTAAGAATTTCAAAAACAAATGACACCACTTCTCTACAGTCACCTTCCAGCCACTGATGCACCGCTGCTTTCACATCATCATCACATGATCACATTAGTTCCCTTAAAGCTTCTTTGAGTGTCCAAAAAAGTGGAAATCAGATGGAGCTAAATCTGAACTATAAGCTCTCTCAGACACGACTGATTATTACTCCTCCCACCCTCACCGTTTCTAACCACAATATAAAAGTGCGGAAACTTTTTGAAGATCCCTCGTATATCCAAATAATAAATAGTAAAATATCGTCCTCACCAAATATCGTCCTCCAAAAACATAACCTCTGTTTCCCAGAGTAGCACAAGCGTGAGCCGCCCGCGGGGTAGGACCGTTTCCCTGTGGAGAGTAAAATATTCGATTGAACGTTTCCCTGGAAGAAGGTCCTGGGTTCGATTCCCAGGTCAATCGAGTTTGCATGTTCTCCCCATGTCTGTGTGGGTTTCCTCCAGGAGCCACAGTCAGTTTTTGTATCTCCAGTTCACCTCACTTGCACGTCTTTGGACTGTCGGAGGAAACCCACACAGACACGAGGAGAACATGCAAACTCCACACAGAAAGGACCCGGGGAATCCTGCTCCACCTTGGAGTCGAACCCAGGACCTTCTTGCCGTGAGGCGACAGTGCTACCCACCGAGCCACCCACTTGGGATTTTGATTATTCAGCAAGGTAATCAACGTTGGCCACCTTTGTGTCTGGTTGACTCCAGGTTGACGTTTCTAGGTTGAGAACGTGAATGTGGTTGTTCCAGCCTCGTCCTTGGTGGTGACCCTAGAACAGAACGCGGTTTTAAATCTCGCTACAATTTCCGGAACTAAAATAAAACTAAAAGCTCTTTAGTCGCCCACCATGAGCGAATTCTCGTCTAATTCGAACGTTCCTCGATGGCCCGCCGGTGCCACGTAGCCGTATCCACCAAAAAACACCAACCTGTATAATAAAGAAAAATCAATAATCATGTCATATAAACCATTCTTCAACTTCAAGGTCGCTTTTACTTACATGTGGACATGGGACATTATTGTTTCTTATTTAGTCCATCTAATATGTACAGGTTGGTTTTTAGCCAAGAACATGGGTTGCAGAGAGAAATAGTAGTAATTAAATAATAAATAAACGAATTTTAACTGGCACATAATGCCCCCTTGTGGAGGCTTTACGTTACATCTTATAAACCACAGTTGGACCAGATTGTCACTATTTTTATTAACCATATTTCATTTTGATACATTGGTAGTGTTGTCTGAGTAAAAATCATGGACAAAATGTGGGTCACTTAAAAAATAAAAAAAACCCTGGTTTAGTATATCCTGTTAATGCTAGATTCTTATTTTATTTTTATTTACTGGTATCTTATGTAAAATGACTGAAGCCTCAATTAACAATTGATGTGTAATCATCATACAGACCTGTTCTTGTATACCCAGCATCCCAGTTTGTCTTTAGCCGTCGGAGCCAAACCCTTCAGGTCCTTCATCCTCTCCCAGCAGAAGCTGGAGGCCCTCAGAGGGAGACGATAAATCTGAAAAATGCAACACAACAATCGAAACAAGGCGAGCAGGTTAGTCTACCAAACTAGTCAGGCTACTGTGGGAAGGTTTGAAGACGTTGGTCAGAAATCTAGGTTCATTATGAGCTTTTAACCATCAGTTGCTTTAATTAAATAAAATAAATGTATGAACTGGAGATCGGATCCTGGTAAATTTTAGCAGGGCCACGAGAATACCTGCGTGTTCATGTAAAATGCCTCAAAGGTTTTGGTTTGATTACAGATGGTACAAATGTCGTTTTAGCACGTTAGAAGCAACTGAGAATCAGATTCTGGTAAATTTAAGCAAGGGCCCAGAGGGGACTGTGTTGCTTTTGTGTTCATTTGTATTTTTTGTTTATTTTCTCACATCATTATAACACTGAACTAAAAAAGTATATAAAATAGAAATGACTTTGCCTAATGTGTCATATTTATCTACAGAACAATGTGGATTGGGATCCTGTACGGTATCCTGTATGGAAACAAACCTACCCGCAAACCACCGTAATGCGGTGACGCTGTATCTTACCCAGTTAGTATTCCCTCTAGCATGATGGCCTCCAAAGAGATACAGAACGCCCTCCACGCATACGCCGCAGCTTCCCGACATCGGCTGAGGAAGGTCCCCTCCCGACACCTGCCTTCTCCTACGAGTGTAACAACAGGTCATTATTTTCGGGTTTCTTTTCGTGTGTCTGTTTACAGGTATAAAATATATCAGGTGCGCTTTTACCATCTTCTGGTTTCCATGTCGAATATCCAGATTTCATGCCTCGGCAGGTACAAATCGGAGAAGCCTGGTGCTTCAGCGTTCTGTAGAACAGAGGTTCATGTATTTCACAGACAAGTACTTATATTTACTGGATGTTTTACAAGCCATATCATAGTGACAGGTTGTAACTACTGTATTTCTGGTGCTGTGCACAGTGTCAGCCTTCCTGTCCTGACCTAACAACTCTATAACTATTGGTCAAAAGTATGTGGACACCCCTCGTTAGCCACATTAGTTACAACTTTATATTAATGTGCATGTCCAACAAGCTAATGGTCAGGTGTCCACATACTTCTGGCTTTTAAATGCTAGTGTATTTAGTGGTAAATAATCAGTAGGTGTGTCCACATTCTTTTGGCCCTACAGCGTTAGAATTATACATATATATCTTCAGTAACATCATCATCCTGGTCAGGGTTGCAACAACAACAACAACCTGGTAATGATGGAGCTTGAACCGACAACCTTCTGATTACTAGTCTAGTACCTTAACCCACTAGGCTACAACGTCCCTCAAATGAATGAGAAAGTTGCAAGGTGGGAGTACAGTTTGGAAAGTATAACCACTGATCACATAGAATCAGATTCATTCCCTTACATCCAGCGGGAACCTAAAGTAGTGCAATTCACCTACTGGCATGCTGTTGGAAAGTGTGAGTGGCTACGTGCTCACCTTATACCCTCCCCAGACATACATGCAGTTCCTGTCCATCACAGCCACATGGCCGCTGCGCTCAGCTGGGGCGTCCGAGATAAACTCAGAATCAGCCTCTTCTTCAGCGGGCAGGTCCAGCTCTCCTGCACCTTCCTGTGCAACCCAGTCAAAAGCCTCGTCATCGTTGTCCTCTTCATCCTCAGCGTCTTCCTCCACTTCCTGGAGGACCTGCAGGTCTCTGTCTTCCTCCATCTCTCCCAGCACTGAATAAAAAAATAACTGCTTATGGTAATGCCAGTCTTAAAACTATATGGCGAGATGTTAGCATAGGTGGGTTCACTGTGTCTTGAGATACAACTCTGCCTGTGCCTGTACGGCATACGCCAAGAGAACAGTACAAGCCTGAATGCTTGACCTACTACATTAAGGGGTCTGGTGGATCAATGTTGGGGTCATTTTGCTGCAGTGGTTTTGACACAGCCCTTGCAAGTCCAGTCCTTGTTTGTAACCCTTTGGCCTGTAAAACTGCAAAATCTCAACTAAGTTGAACAGCTATAGGGATACTAGACATCACCACCACCACCACCATCATCAATACTTACAGATTATACAGGTAGGGATATTTCGTGGTGACTTAATACTTTCTCCTTTAACCTGTCACACAGTGCAGAAGAAGCCTGATATGCATAAAAAGAACGACTTTCGAAATAAATGATCGTGTGTTAATGCAGACAGACACCAATGTACACACAGGTTTGTTACTATTAGCAGCTAAACACAAACAAAACATCATCTTGCTAACGTCGTCACTACAAACATCTCTCAGAATTATTATTTATTCATGCAAAAATACTCACGTGAATTAGTGTTACTATGTATTTATTCCTTTATTAGTTTAAACCGCAATGTTTTGCAAATGCTAGCAAGAAGAGATCTTACGTCGCCATGTTGGTAGGGTATGTCAACATGTGACGAACCGTTCATGAACGAGTCGACTCTTGAATCAAAGTGATGAGCCGACTCAAAATTAGAGCCGGTGGTTTTTGCTGTAATATTCAGTAATGACTATAAAAGTTTATATACATTTATTTGATATGTTTTATGAAATTTAAAGCCCAAATGACTAATAAATAAACTATTAATTAATTCAGTCATCAGACCTCAGTACTCAGATTTCTACTCACATACACACGGTAAATTTGGATTTATGTTTATTTTATATAATATTATACACATGTACACATGGTGAATCTGGATTTATGCATCCATTTTTCTTGTTACTGCATTTATTTTAATTTTATATAATATTAAACACGCATACACATGGTAAATCTGCATTTATTTATCAGTTTTCTTGTCACTGCATTTAATTTATTTTTATATATTATTAATAAATCTGGATTTATTTTTCAATTTATCTTGTCATTGCATTTATTTGTATTTAATATAATATTATACACACGTACACACTGTAAATCTGGATTTATTTTTCTATTTGTCTTGTCACTGCTTTATTCCCTTGAAATAGAAAGTTTACTTACGCTTCCATTTTGGGGTATTTCAATGATTTTTGCAGCAGTTCTTTTTCTGTCAGTATATGATTGAAATATTTTGACCAAGCAGATTTACAGAAAACTCTGTCTGCAGAAGCAGATCTCTTGTTTTCCATATCACTACATTAAATAGCTGTTGTGTATATATTTGACCCAGCAAATATTCAGAAAATCTACAGTAAACTTATTAAATTGATGTAAGTAAAGTTTTATGATCTGCTACTTGGGACATTGGTCTTATTATGGGTTAATTTACTTTTGGGTAAGTTAAATGACATTATAGAACTTTCTACAACATTTTACCACAAAACAATCCACGTTGCTCTCTCTCTCTCTCTCTCTCTCTCTCTCTCTCTCTCTCTCTCTCTCTCTCTCTCAAGATTCAAGATTCAAAGTAGCTTTATTGGCATGAATGTAAAAAAAAAAAATACAATATTGCCAAAGCATTACAACGATAATAACAGAATTACAAAAGAAGCAATATATGACAATAAAACAATAAATAATAAAAGTGAGTACAGATAAAATAAAAATAAACAATAAAAGTATTTTAGCAAAAATACTTTGTAAAAATACTCTCTCTCTCTGTGTGTGTGTGTGTGTGTGTGTGTGTGTGTGTGTGTGTGTGTGTGTGTGTGTGTGTGTGTGAGTGACAGATTGTAATATTTTAATATGAGATTGTAATATAGTGCCACAGTTCTTACTGTGTATATACAGCTGTATATTTTAGTTTATTGCTTTTTTTTAAATATGCTCAATTGTTTAAATTCTATATACACCCTAAATGTGTTGAATAATTTTGTGTTGAATAAAAAAACCCAACAACTTATTTTGATAGCGTGTAGTAACAGTAAAGCTATTTTGCGCATGCGCAGATGGACAGGGCTCAGCGCGGGAGAGTTGTTCTGGTAAACAGTGGAGAAGCTCGTTTCTCTATAGTGTCATCAGCGCTTATTTCACCTAAAATTTGTTTCCCGGAAGAAATTAAGGCTACAAATATGTCAGAATTTAGAAGATAAAGGCTTCATGTTAAAGGGAAAACAAGCGTTTTGTTGGACGATGCTAGTGTTGTTTGCTAACTCCAGGCTTCAGGAAGGCTAGCAGCTGCTGTTCCTGTGGTGTTTATGATTCATGTCGGTTAAAGTCACTTCATTTAGCAGCTTTCTGTTATAAACAGTATTTGTAAATATTCTCAGTGGATTTATGAACTAATTAAATGTCATTATCTGGCCGAAAGTGATTCATTAGGCTTATTAGTCCCTCTGTGCAGCACCGGTTGTTCCTTGCTTGTGTTGTTCGATTAATCGGATCAGCGATGAAGTTGCAGTGCGATGTGGAAGTGATTAATCGGATGCTGCCTACATTTGGCATGAGGAATAAAGGCAGAGGATGCAGAGCTGTGCTGTCTATCGGTAAACATGTGGACAAAACAAGCCAGCGTACCAATGTTTACTTACTGATCTGCACAGCCAAAGACAGATCTGGATCCAAGTACAAGGTTAGTGTTCTAATCATCAGATCGATACTGATGGGCTATTAGTTTAGGGTCAGAGCTGTTTAGTTGTATCACTTTGACAGTGATTTCACAGGCTAAAATGAGCATAAGCACATGGACACATTTCCAGACAGACAGACAGATAGATAGAGTGAAATTATTGTTAGTTTAACAAGCAAAAGAAGAAAAACGAATACAAATAAAGTAAGTAAGTTATAGCAACTGTACAACGTGCATATATAAAATATATGGTATGCAAAAACGTATGTGCAAATTGTGCATCTGGTACATTAATAATAGAAGCAGTAGTGTATCTATTCTTATAAACAATATATACAGATAAGTATAACTGTAGGAATAAAGATAATGTTGTAGTTATAAATATATACATTATATCGATTATGGGTATATTCATAGGCAATTTATGGGTTATATTGTCTATAAATATACTCATAATCGATATAATGTATATATTTATAACTATAACAATATATTTCTCTTCTTTTGCTTGTTATTTCTACACAATATAATAACTCTGAAGACTGAAAACTTGGTTCCAATGTAAAGGTTTTGTTACAGGTGCTTAGATCAAAATCTAGCTGATCTCACTACTGTAAATAAGGTTGAACTGACCGGCTTGTTTACTTTCAGCCTGCTCCCAAGAACCATTCTCTTCACTTTAATCTTTACCACTCACCAATAAAAACAGGACAGACTGCCTGTGCTAAATGGCTTGAATCTTAGGGTCTACTTGTCTACTTTAGTGTTTAGTTTTTGACCAAGTACGCTGTTGGCTGGATTCATGAGGCCTAGAGTTTGCCATGATGTATCTAAACCCTTGTGGTGGGTGCACTTGTAACTAAAAAGTGGTCACTGGAGTGAAATTAATTCAGTGATGATGATGATGATGATGATGGTGCATCCCTAGACTTTGTGTGTATAAAATTAAAATGCCGTTTCAGAGATATATATATATATTAACTATGACATACACTAAATATAATCTGAACATTCAAAACCATGCATGTTTGCACAGATCGGTAATGATTAATTTCATATTCATTTGAATAACTATTTTCTGTTTTCTGTTTCTCTCTGCCTGAAAAGCTAAAGGAGAATATAGAGAAGTTCTTCACAGGCTTCGTAGAAGAAGGGAAAGCTACGGTTCGACTCAAAGAACCTGCTGTGGATGTCTGCATGAGCAAGGTAACGCCGTTGGCATGTGTACTGCGAATGGACAGTTGTTCGCTTTACACTTGCACATGTGTTCAATATTTTGGGCATGTTTAAAAGCCTTGCTGCTACCATAGGTGCAAATCTTTGTTCTTTTTGGGAACAGTAGTCTGACATGAGTCTTGTAGAAGTGACGTGTGTTCTGTACTGCACCAGTTGTGACAGCAGTTTTCTCTAGAGGGCTGATTAAGTGATCAATAAGCAATTATATTTATTTTTCTATTTTATATAATATAATACACACATACTTAAGGAAGATCTGGATTTATTAATCAGTTTTTCTCGTCACTGCATTTATTTCAGGCTGATGCCAACAGCTTGAAAAACTTCCTCTCAGCTGCTCGGCTGGCACACCAGGGAGGCGACACGGACAGCCTCACCCTCTCTACCCTGACCCCAGTCCGTGCCAGAGACGTGGAGAAACCCAAAAAGAAGCTCACCATTACGTCCAAAAAGGACTACCCCCTCACGTCCAGCTTCCCGTATTCCCTGGAGCAGCTGCAGGTCTCTTACTGCAAGCTCTCCCGGGTGGACATGCGCATGCTGACTCTGAAATCGCTCCGGATACTCGACCTCAGCAACAACCACATCAAGAAGCTCCCGGCTACCATCGGCGACCTCGGCTGCCTGGCCGAACTCGTACTCCACAACAACCACTTGGAGAGTTTTAGTGAAGCGCTCTGCCAGTCAACGCTGCAGAAATCTCTGCAGCATCTGGACCTGAGTCAGAACCGCTTACAGCTGCTGCCCGCTTGCTTTTGCAAGCTGCACGAGCTGGTGACCCTTAAAGTGGACCACAACAAGCTTGTGAAGCTGCCGTTTCACGTCGGCCGGCTCAACAAGCTGCGTTTCCTTTCCGCTGCCCATAATCAGCTGTCGGTGCTGCCCGGAGACTTTCGCAAGCTGTCGCTGGAGAACTTGGACCTGTTCGGGAACCCGTTCGCTCAGCCTAATCCGCTGGACCACAGCATCCAGCTCACGTTCCCCCTCACACTGCAGGAGCTGGGCTCCAGAGCTGTACTCAACCACAGGTAAGACCACTGTGTTTTAAACTCTTCTGCAATTTTTTAATGTATAGTGTTTGGTATTCACACCTCACCAAATAAAGAATACATATTTTAAAGTCTGTAGTAAAGCCTTGCCATGTCGTTCTGTGTGCTTGTGTTAGTCAGGCGAAAACTGATGCTCTTTCTCGTTCGTTCCATCGCATTTCATAGAATCCCCTACGGACCTCATCTCATTCCCTTCCACCTGTGCGACGAGCTGGAACTGGCGAAGGCGTGCGACTGCGGCCGCACCTGCGTGAACTTGTACATCCAGACGGCGGTGAGCATGAACCTGCACCTCGTCTCTCTCACCGTGGTGCTGGTGGATGACATGGGGGGCACGGAGGCTCCCATCCAGCGCTATTTCTGCTCGCTCACGTGTTACTGCCAGTTCCTGGACGGCTGCGTGCAGAGAGGCTTGAGATGAGGATGATTGACAGAATGGCCAAATACTTTTGATTCTGTTGGCACTGGTACAATAACAGCAGTGTTCACTCATTAATGCTTCATTAATGCATGTTTTTTTTTTTTTTTTTATTAACTTCACACTGATAAAAACCCACAGTAAAGGTGCTGAAAACTAAATCACACTCAATTTTAAGGTGGAATGATGTTCTACATTAAGAGTTTTTTAAATGTGTCTGTTCTGTGTTTGTCAATTTTGTTATTTTGCTCTGGGCTTAATGTATTATAAAATAAATAAAAATGTACTTTACTCACACAGTTTAATCCTAGTTTGTGAATTAGAGAGCATCACTGGACTAACATTCACCTGGTCGACCAGAGAGGCGTTTGGCGTTTGTAAATGTATGTGTTTAAAATTGTGTGATACAATTCAGACATTAAACAAACAAAATGATTAACTGGAACTGACCTACTCCACCCACACTTAGTCAAAAGTTTACAAACGCTTGTAAGCAAATTTTAAGCCGGGGACTGACTGGAATACATTTTTTAGTAAAAAAAAAAAATAAGCTTCACATAGTTTGACTTTTTCTCCATTCTGGATTTTTCCAGTTGTGAATCCGCTGCTGCTGGCGCGACCCCTAATCTGATCGAGGAGCGCCAGATCAGTGCTTCCTCCGACACATGTCCGATCTGCGGCCACTTTTTAGCACCTGGCAGTGTCGGGTTCCCACACAGTGTTATCGAGTATGGAGACTCGGCCCCAACGTGCCAGTCCTGGAGGTCTCGTATCGCAGCGACAGCAGTAAGAGATTCCCATTCTGATCTTCCCCTTCTCAAACACGGCTGATTGCGTTTGTGTGGATGCTCACTCAGCCAGATCAGTGATTCGCGCCACCCAAGCGCTCTTTTATTGTGTTTTATTGTGCATTTTACCCCATTTTTCTCCCAATTCAGTGTAGTCAGTCTGCTGCTGGGGACCCCTATTGGTGCTCTAGGAGGGGGGTGACTTGACTGACGCACATTCCCTCTGATGTGTGCGCAGTCTACCGATCCCTTCTTATACACCCACACCTTGGTGGATTTGTGCACGGAGAGCTACGCCCCGACCTCCACTGTGCAAGCGCCCTGGGCAGCCAGGCTCCTTTCACAGCCCACCCCTCTCTTAAATCCGGTCATTTCCCACCCTAGCAGACTGGAGGCCAATTTGTCTGCTGCATATGCCTGCTAGAGGGTGCCCAGCTGACCGGTATGTATGAATATGATTTGCTAGTGTAAAAGGTTTTATAATGTCTTTTACCTTTGTGGCATGACTTGTCATCTCTTTAAGTAAGTTATGATTGGTGATATCTGGTGACTTCTCTGTGCCCATAAAAGTGTATGTAAACTTTTGACTTTAACTATATCTTCTACAGATTTCTATTGCTGTGTTGTTAGTCAAGCTCAAACCAAAGCGAGTTCTGGAAGGAGAGGGCAGCAGTGGTAGTGTGATCACTAATGACCACCTCACTACCATCACTGGTTTTCTCTCTCAGGATGACGGGCATATTTATACTCTGCTCGGAAGACTGAATTTTATCCACCTGTTCCTGACGAGCTGCACTTTTAATGTCTTTGTGTCCTGGTGTATAATGTACATGTTCATTTTCTGCTAATGCTTCAGTCTCCACAGGGCGGGTCTGTAGAGTAGAATCGGCTTCGATCGGCCCACTGTTGACAGCTGTAAGTTCCACCTCGCAGCAGGATAGACCGGACGGCTCATTTGCATCGTCCCCCGGTGGCACGACTTCCTGTCCTCGCTGCTCTGCGACACTGATCTCAGGTTGTGCCAAGTTCTCTGTTTCGTGTGTAGGATGATGCTGTGTGCCATTTTTTGATATTACAGGTGCCACATCAGATTGTTCTGTGGATTCAACGTCTGAGCCATGGACCTCCTGCAAAAGAAGTTCAAGATGATCGTACTTATGTAATAAGCTATTATTATTATTAAGGGAAACGTCCACATTAATGAAGATCTTACACTTGCAGAGTACTTCTTGTGTAAGATCATCTTAAAAATGACATTACTGTTTTAAATGGGGTAAAAATGACCTGTAATGTGGCAACTTAATATCCACATTACTCACTCACTCACTCGCTCTCTTAACCAACTCGCTTATCCACCTAGGGTTGCTGGAGCCTATCCCAGCATTTCAATGGGCACAAGGCACACAGTAACACCCTGGACAGAGCGCCAGTCCATCGCAGGGCAGACACACACACACACACACATTCACCTATTCCGGAAACTAGAATCTAACATAAAAAAGGGCTTACATTTTTTTTAAATTCAGTGGCAACTGCACGCCTCTTACCTCGTCTTTTAAAATGCAATCTTCTGTTGTACAGTTTTCCGTCTCCGTCTTGGTTTGATGCTCACAGGACACACAACAGACGTCTGCACCGATTTCTGGCCCATTCATGGTCTTGGACTTTGGTCCTGGTGTATCATCGTTGGTTCTTTCACATGTAAGAGTTTTATCAGTTTCAGCTGACATTAAGACATCAGGATTAGATGCAAAGTCTGTTTTACAGCAGTCGACCTCTTTGCGAGAAAACTTAAGCTCACTTTCTTCATGAGCAGGACCATCGTCCAAAGCCTGTCCATCGCAACTGATAACTGAGATCTTCTGCTCGTTCTGTTTATCTGAGTCGGCTTCGGTGTCCGTTTTGCTTTTGACCTCACTAGAACAGAATTGAAGCCCCTTTGCTGCCTGAACCATCCTGTCTACTAAAGGCTGTGCTTCACAACTGTAAGCAGAGATCTTCAGCTCATCCGGTGCGTCTGTTCTAATTAAACTTGAGGGCTCAGGGTTAAGTTCAAAGTCCATCGCACGATTTTTGACCTCAACAGAAGAGATCTGAGACTCTGGTTCTCCGTGGACAGGCATGTCCCCAAAAAGCTGTACTTGTTCTTTGACCAGTTCTTCTTTGTATACAATTTCGTCAGCTTTATCTGCACTCTCTGTTTCATTGTCAAGTAGATTTCCCCATGGACTACAAGGAAATGGCTCCTTAGATGGCTTAACAGGTAGTGTGATGGTAAGCTGTTTTTTAGCCTTGTTAAACTTGGCGTCTCCTCGGTCATCGTCCACAGGATAGGACAACTCCAGTTCCAGTTTGTAGGCTGGCTTTCGTGACTCCAGGGTGAGAGTTTTCTCAGTCACGTCTAGGTCAACATCCGCTGCTGACTTAAGAAGTGGCAGGTCTATAGTAATGATTATCTCTTTCGGGCGTGGACTTGGAGCAGAGTCTCTGGTGCTTCGATAGTCCTGAAGGTCCACCATTGATCTGTATTTGATGGTGTAGTTTGGTTGCGTGGGCAATGAAGAATCTTTGGTAGTGCTTGGATCAGCTTGCATAGGCACTGTGGGCAGGCTGGGATTTTCATTGTGCACAGTTTCTGGGTAAGGTATTGGAAAAGTGTCTTCAGGAGAGTTACCGCAGTGACCAGGGATTGGCTTTCGAATCACAGCGGCATGAGGTACGCCTTTGTATTGCATTTTTAAGAACTTGGTGTTGGCTTTGTCCAGTTTAACGTTGAAGGCATCCTCCACCCCTTGTACGGCCGTGTCGTTGACGAGTTTCATAAATCTCGGGTCCTTGCCTGCTATGTGAAGTGTGTCCGGATGAAAAACGACATCATATATGGTGCACTTCTTTCCCTTGTTGTCCCTGTCCGGTCTTCCAGGTGTTAGGCTGTAAGGCAGTGACCACTGCTGCCCAACCTGGCCGTTTTCAGCTCTTCTGGGTACACAGGTTGGTTTGTTAATCAAAGTATTGGAGCAGATGTTGATGAAACACTTCTCTTTCCCATCTACACTGGTCTTTAGCACATGATGGGGTTTGGGGTGGATAAATTTGACCTCCATGCCCCTCTCCTGCTCAAGCTGGGCGATTTCCTCCTCATATTTCCTCTTGTTTTCAGGGTTTGAAATCTCCTCAGCATATTCATGTAGCATCTCACGAAATTTTTCATCCTTTAGGGCTTTACTTAAACGTTCTACCTCCTCTGTAGTCATTTCAAGTTCTTTTAGTTTGGTTCCGAACTCCATACTGGTTTACACACAGAACTACTAAGCTATTCCACAGGGTGCCGATTAAATAACTTTTAAGACGGTAAAAATGACCTTTACTGTACTGTATTTCGTATTATTGTATATAAACATACATAAAGTTGGTTTAATTATTATTAAATGGCTTATTAATAGTTTATATATAGTGTATATTTAGTTTAAAAGCGCATGCTAAGTTATAGCCTTCTCCAGCAGCCAATGTTGTCGTATCCATGGCAACCCGACACCCGACGATCTTTAGCGTCGCTGCGTTCGGCTTTCTTCGGTTTTCTGAATCACGTGGTTTTGTTTACAAAGTAAAGCAACGGCACCGAAGCTCGTTTTATAAATATCATATAGTGATATTTATAATTTTTATTTAACTTATTAGATTAAAAGAAAAATAACTTCATTAATTTGTAATTAAATTTTATTTATATATTTTAAATAAACGTTATTACTTTGTTAAAACTGTTTAGTCGGTACCTGCTTCAGTAGCTAGCTCTGTGTCTGTAAGAACTGAGTGAGCTTAAACTGACCAAAAAAGCTATCTTTGTGATTATACTGAGATTTAACTGAGATTTAAACCTCCTCTGTACATTTTAAATATAATTATAATTAGGAGATTGACTGGATCATGCAATTACTTTTGTTTTTAGAAACCAACTGCATTTATTTAACAGAGAAAGAAATAATGCAAACCACATTTAATGTTAGTCCATGGTTTTGTGTCCATGATGCCACTTTTAAAGCTAGCAGAAGTGTATATTTCAAAGTCAAAGTGAACTTTGTCATTCAGACTATACAACTAGGAGTGCACAGCTGAAAGAGATTGCGTTTCTCAAGCTCCAATGTGCAAAATATGAAAAAAGAGAGCATATAAAAGACAAAATATACATTAACCTTAAAAAAAATATACGGTAAGTAAAAAATACTGCACAGACATCGTAGACAGACATAAAATACACGTAAAGTAAAGTACAAAATAGACAGTCTAAGTGTGACCAGGTATGTTGTGTGTGCTGTTATAGGGAGTTGAGGGAATATATACTGTATCTCCCTGATTAAACTTTCTCTTGGATCTAATTAATATTTATAATATTAAAACGAACTACTAATTAATTAATAATTGTAATAATTAAATATTAATACTTAAAAAAAGTTAAGTATTACATACAGAAATGGGGCCATTTGAAAACGTCACTGGGTATTACGTCACGAGGTAAACGCCCCTTACGCACTCTCCGCACCCCACGCAAATTCACGAACCACCCTCGTGACGTAGGTCAGCTTCGTGAATCGGAGCATGCGTAGTGAGGTAGTAGTTGTTTTGATGCTACCTGCTTTTGATTTTGTGCTTCTAAATGTCAACAGATCAGCATCTATAGTTCAGTTTAAATAAACAAGATAAATATATTCGGTCTACATTAAAATGGACATATTTATTCACCAGACAAGCACAACTAGGTGGTATAAATGAGCTATTTGCTTGGTGGGGATACGCCATGATCCTAACGTTTCACCTCAGAAGAGAGGAGAAAGTTAAGAAATCTGAGCGCTTTAAACACCTGAATTCATCTGCAGCCTCTCTGAGAGCAGCTACTTACAAACAGGTACGTGTTACAATATTAATATAGTGGAGAATTATAAATATAGAGCGTTGTTAGTTTAGCGGCTAAGCTAACAAGTACCGATATTAACTCACAGCTGTAATGTCTTTCGTGTAGTTAATGTACTACACACTTTATTGTATATATTTCATCATATTTATTCCTCTGTAGTTATTTAAAGTTCTTTTAGTTAGGTTCCGAACTCCACAATGGCTTACTCACATACAGCTACCAAGCTACTCTACAGGGTACTGCCTAAACGACTTTAAGAACAACTTTCGGTATGTGTTGTATTCCATATCATTGTATTTAAACACACATAAAGTTCGTTTCGTTATTATTATTAAATAGTTGATTCATTCCAAAGCTTTCTTCAGCAGAAACCGAGCAGCCGATGTTGTCGTATGCATGGCAACCCGACACCCGCCGATCTTTGGCGTCGCTGCGTTCGGCTTTCTTCGGTTTTCTGAATCACGTGGTTTTGTTTACAAAGTAAACTTCATAATTTAAGATTTTACCTTCCTAAAAGCCTTTAGTTCTTACCTGCTGCAGTAGATAGCTCTGTGTCTGTAAGAACTCTATTATGGAGTCTGGAACGAACCGAATGAGCTTAAACTGACCAAAAAAAGCTTTATTTGTGATTGTTCTAGGATTAAAACCCCTAGAACAAGTGCAATATGTCCACTTCAGTTACTCACAATGCCTTTTGACTGTACTCAATAATATAAAACATTAGTAGCAGTACAGACAGGCACATCCGCACCTTTTGGACATTAATCTGCACATTTTCTTATATTTTCTTATATTTGCACTGTGGCAAATTTATAATTTTATAACTTTATAATTTATGTTTTACTATTTGTTTGTACTATTACTTTTGACTTTTGATTTATGTAACTTGCTACTGAGTCCTTAACTTTCTTCATCTCCATCCATCCATCCATTATTTCCATCCATCCATCCATATCCATCCATCCGTAACATTTAAACATGCTTCATGTTTGGGGTTGTTGTCATATTTAGTTTCTTGCAGATTCATCACTACATTTATGTTTTCTTTGATGATTTGTATTGCCTGAATAGCAGGTGTGGGTGAATTGATCCATATATCGATAGAATGGGGCTATTTTACAGCAGTAAATAAAAAAATTATGTATGTTTTAAAACATTTGTTCTCCAGTAATAATTTTGTGTACTTAATTTTTTGTAAGCCAGAGAAGTGCAGTGAAAGGTGGACAATTAATTTTGTTAATATATTATTGTATATGATTGTATGAAACACCTAAATAACCTGGTAACTAAAGTTATTTCAATCATTTTGTGTATTAAGACACTTGTACTAGTTTTTACTCTTTTGTAGCAGTGAAAGCTGGAGAAGCAGAAGCGAAATGAGAGCAAACCATAACGAGACGAGCTCAGCAAGGATGCCGGGGAGCGTTATTTGGATAAATGATCATCTGTTAACGGCAACGATGAGCTAAGCTGGTTGTGCAACCGTGTTGCGCTTGTAGCTGTAAATGTTTGTATCGTTCACAAATAAAGTACATATATTGAAATGTTACCTAACTGTACTTGATTATTGTCCTGATTTGCACACACTCTTAAAGACAACAGATCTTTAGTCGAGACGATGGTTCATTCGCATGCTTAAAGGCTTCTTTGCGTTATGCAATGGGTCTTTAATGCAAAAATCTGCCTGATCTGTGCCTGCAATCAGACTGAGACATGAAATGTTGACACGAAATCTATTAGTTTGTGTTATTGTTTGATTAAGTAAAGAGTATTACTGGAAACGTGCATACCAATCAGGCAGAAATTACACCTGCATTGTACAGCTATTTACGCTGACATATAGGCTTATAAATACGTACAATATGTGGTCCTGATGATATCATCAGAGACAGAAATAATGCAAAGCACATTTAATGTTAGTCCATGGTTTTGTGTCCTTGATGACACTCTTAGCTCTAATTAACATTTATAATAATTAAATATTATTACTTACAAAAAAAATGGGGCAATTTTTATGATAGAATAGTGTAAATGATTTGAACGTAAATTAAGCGTTACGCACTTTACGCGTCCTACGCAAACTCGCACTTACGCCAAAATCCTACGTAGGGTCGCGCATGCGCAGTGAAGCTCCCTGCGTTTTTTGTGTTTTGCGCCTTGTTTTTAACTTTGTGCTTATATATTGTGCTAATATAATCAGATCAGATCCTCTAATGATACATTTAAACCAACAAGGACAAACATGTTCGGTCTACAATTAAAACGGACGCGTTTATTCACCCGACAAGCACAACCACGTTAGTTATCCGCTCGGTGGTAACGTTTCATTCAGAAGTGACGAGAAATTAAAGCACCAGAAAGAAGAAATCTGAGCTTTAAACTCCTGAATTCATCTGTAGACATTTTGAGAGCAGCTGCTTACAAACAGGTCCGTGTTACATTATTAATATGATGGAGAATTATAAATACAGAGCGCTACAAGTACAGGTGTTACGGAGAATTCAGTTCCCCCTGTTTCCCCATTAACGCGCATGTGCAAAAATCATGACGTTTTTTTCAGTCGCTTCGTTGAGCGTCGGTTTATTTGGAATATGTGTTTATAGCGGTATGTTCTTTTTACATTTCATGTTGTATGTTAGGTAGTTTGTGATTAAATACATACTTTAAAGTATTGAATGAACTACTGTCAGAGGTTTTATTGCTCCACCGCAAGTCAGAGGTTTTCACACTGCTGTCTTCAGCCTTGCTGTCAAACAACTAGAATTAACGTGTCAGATTTATTTGTAAATAAATCCTAATACAGGACATGCTCTTATTCACACACTAGTTTAAGGTTACTCATCTCAGCTGCACTACCATTTACTTTCAAAAATAGTTTCATTCATGGTGATCTCTCGTTCATTTAAACTTCACAAACTGCATCCATGTGATTTAAAATTAACAAACAGTATGTAGAACAAGTTTAACCTATAGATCAGTCCATTACACTAACAACACAGGGGGGGAACACATTTACCTGGAGACCTGGGGAATATGGTTCCCCACATGTATATTACTGTGTGATGATTCTTTTTTTTTTTATTGCAAACTACAGGCACACACACATTTTAAGAACAAAATATTTGTATTAGAAATTAGTGTTAAACTAAATTATGCATATATTACAATTATGCAAATATATAATAAAGAAATCCACCTCAATGCAAATTAAAACTTAAATACTTGAAAAACTAACATATTTATAGCTTAATAAAAATATATATATTTTAAACTAAATAAAATAAAATCTGACATGTGCAAATTTATTTGGGGATGGTGCCCTGGGATTGACTAGCATCACATCCATAGTGCACTCCTGCCGTACGTCCAGTTTCCCCAGGAACAGTTCTGGATCCTCCACGGCCATGACCAGGATAAAGCAGTTACTAAACAGAAATGAATGATTAATTTACTATCTACTTTATAAATAAACTAAAAGAGCAACATAAAATAAAATACAGCAACAAGCAAACTTTTTAGAAATAACATCCCAGTTAACCTTGGTCTAATCTTCAGTACATGCCGGACAATGAAGGTCTTCCTCTACTGGTGGGTTGCCAACACATGACTGGTGGTACCAAAGAAATAGTAATAATGCCTTAATTTTATTGGCTTTTTCATTGCACCATGCTATTATATATGTACAGTGTATCACAAAAGTGAGTACACCCCTCACATTTCTGCAGATATTTAAGTATATCTTTTCATGGGACAACACTGACAAAATGACACTTTGACACAATGAAAAGTAGTCTGTGTGCAGCTTATATAACAGTGTAAATTTATTCTTCCCTCAAAATAACTCAATATACAGCCATTAATGTCTAAACCACCGGCAACAAAAGTGAGTACACCCCTAAGAGACTACACCCCTAAATGTCCAAATTGAGCACTGCTTGTCATTTTCCCTCCAAAATGTCATGTGATTTGTTAGTGTTACTAGGTCTCAGGTGTGCATAGGGAGCAGGTGTGTTCAATTTAGTAGTACAGCTCTCACACTCTCTCATACTGGTCACTGAAAGTTCCAACATGGCACCTCATGGCAAAGAACTCTCTGAGGATCTTAAAAGACGAATTGTTGCGCTACATGAAGATGGCCAAGGCTACAAGAAGATTGCCAACACCCTGAAACTGAGCTGCAGCACAGTGGCCAAGATCATCCAGCGTTTTAAAAGAGCAGGGTCCACTCAGAACAGACCTCGCGTTGGTCGTCCAAAGAAGCTGAGTGCACATGCTCAGCGTCACAACCAACTGCTGTCTTTGAAAGATAGGCGCAGGAGTGCTGTCAGCATTGCTGCAGAGATTGAAAAGGTGGGGGGTCAGCCTGTCAGTGCTCAGACCATACGCCGCACACTACATCAAATTGGTCTGCATGGCTGTCACCCCAGAAGGAAGCCTCTTCTGAAGTCTCTACACAAGAAAGCCCGCAAACAGTTTGCTGAAGACATGTCAACAAAGGACATGGATTACTGGAACCATGTCCTATGGTCTGATGAGACCAAGATTAATTTGTTTGGTTCAGATGGTCTCAAGCATGTGTGGCGGCAATCAGGTGAGGAGTACAAAGATAAGTGTGTCATGCCTACAGTCAAGCATGGTGGTGGGAATGCCATGGTCTGGGGCTGCATGAGTGCAGCAGGTGTTGGGGAGTTACATTTCATTGAGGGACACATGAACTCCAATATGTACTGTGAAATACTGAAGCAGAGCATGATCCCCTCCCTCCGGAAACTGGGTTGCAGGGCAGTGTTTCAGCATGATAATGACCCCAAACACACCTCTAAGACGACCACTGCTTTATTGAAGAGGCTGAGGGTAAAGGTGATGGACTGGCCAAGCATGTCTCCAGACCTAAACCCAATAGAACATCTTTGGGGCATCCTCAAGCGGAAGGTGGAGGAGCGCAAAGTCTCGAATATCCGCCAGCTCCGTGATGTCGTCATGGAGGAGTGGAAAAGCATTCCAGTGGCAACCTGTGAAGCTCTGGTAAACTCCATGCCCAGGAGAGTTAAGGCAGTTCTGGGAAATAATGGTGGCCACACAAAATATTGACACTTCAGGAACTTTCACTAAGGGGTGTACTCACTTTTGTTGCCGGTGGTTTAGACATTAATGGCTGTATATTGAGTTATTTTGAGGGAAGAATAAATTTACACTGTTATATAAGCTGCACACAGACTACTTTTCATTGTGTCAAAGTGTCATTTTGTCAGTGTTGTCCCATGAAAAGATATACTTAAATATCTGCAGAAATGTGAGGGGTGTACTCACTTTTGTGATACACTGTATGTCCTTGACTTTCCCTCTGGGATTAATAAAGTGATCTATCTATTATAGCCTGTGATGGATGTGACAGATGGTACCACCAGTCATGTGTTGGCAACCCACCAGTAGAGGAAGACCTTCATTGTCTGGCATGTACTGAAGATTAGACCAAGGTTAACTGGGATGTTATTTCTAAAAAGTTTGCTTGTTGCTGTATTTTATTTTATGTTGCTCTTTTAGTTTATTTATAAAGTAGATAGTAAATTAATCATTCATTTCTGTTTAGTAACTGCTTTATCCTGGTCATGGCCGTGGAGGATCCAGAACTGTTCCTGGGGAAACTGGACGTACGGCAGGAGTGCACTATGGATGTGATGCTAGTCAATCCCAGGGCACCATCCCAGATTTTATTTTATTTCGTTTAAAAATATATATATTTCTATTAAGCTATAAATATGTATTTAAGTTTTAATTTGCATTGAGGTGGATTTCTTTATTATATATTTGCATAATTGTAATATATGCATAATTTAGTTTAACACTAATTTCTAATACAGATATTTTGTTCTTAAAATGTGTGTGTGCCTGTAGTTTGCATTAAAAAAAAAAAGAATCATCACAGTGATATACATGTGGGGAACCATATTCTCCAGGTCTTCAGGTAAATGTGTTCCCCCCCTGTGTTGTTAGTGTAATGGACTGATCTATAGGTTAAACTTGTTCTACATAATAACAACAGTTAAATACATCACCAGCATCACTGTAGTGTTTTATAATTACACACACAGTGATATACATGTGGGGAACCATTTTTTCCAGGTCTCCAGGTAAATGTGTTCCCCCCTGTGTTGTTAGTATAATGGACTGATCTATAGGTTAAACTTGTTCTACATAATAACAACAGTTAAATACATCACCAGCATCACTGTAGTGTTTTATAATTACACACACAGTGATATACATGTGGGGAACCATATTCCCCAGGTCTCCAGGTAAATGTGTTAACCCCCTGTGTTGTTAGTATAATGGACTGATCTATAGGTTAAACTTGTTCTACATAATAACAACAGTGAAATACATCACCAGCATCACTGTAGTGTTTTATAATTACACACACAGTGATATACATGTGGGGAACCATATTCTCCAGGTAAATGTGTTCCCCCCTGTGTTGTTAGTGTAATGGATTGATCTATAGGTTAAACTTGTTCTACATAATAACAACAGTTAACATCACCAGCATCACTGTAGTGTTTTATAATTACACACACAGTAATATACATGTGGGGAACCATATTCCCCAGGTCTCCAGGTAAATGTGTTCCCCCCTGTGTTGTTAGTGTAATGGATTGATCTATAGGTTAAACTTGTTCTACATAATAACAACAGTTAACATCACCAGCATCACTGTAGTGTTTTATAATTACACACACAGTGATATACATGTGGGGAACCATATTCCCCAGGTCTCCAGGTAAATGTGTTCCCCCCTGTGTTTTAGTATAATGGATTGATCTATAGGTTAAACTTGTTCTACATAATAACAACAGTTAACATCACCAGCATCACTGTAGTGTTTTATAATTACACACACAGTAATATACATGTGGGGAACCATATTCCCCAGGTCTCCAGGTAAATGTGTTCCCCCCTGTGTTGTTAGTATAATGGACTGATCTATAGGTTAAACTTGTTCTACATACTGTTTGTTAATTTTAAAATCACATGGATGCAGTTTGTGAAGTTTAAATGAACGAGAGAGATCACCATAAATGAAACTATTCTTGAAAGTAAATGGTAGTGCAGCTGAGATGAATAACCTTAAACTAGTGTGTGAATAAGAGCATGTCCTGTATTAGGATTTATTTACAAATAAATCTGACACGTTAATTCTAGTTGTTTGACAGCAAGGCTGAAGACAGCAGTGTGAAAACCTCTGACTTGCGGTGGAGCAATAAAACCTCTGACAGTAGTTCACTCAGTACTTTAAAGTATGTATTTAATCACAAACTACCTAACATACAACATGAAATGTGAAAAGAACATACCGCTATAAACACATATTCCAAATAAACCGACGCTCAACGAAGCGACTGAAAAAAACGTCATGATTTTTGCACATGCGCGTTAAAGGGGAAACAGGGGGAACTGAATTCTCCGTAACACCGGTGCTGTTGAGTTTGGTTATTAACTATCAGCTGTAATGTCTCTTGTTTAGTTAATCTACTGCACACGGTGCACACACAAGTCTAAAGCCCACATTGTAGTGAGGATCCGTTTAACTATGCACATTTATTCGCAACATACACACACATTCATGCTTCCAACCCGTTACATGCGCATTCTCTTATTATTCTACCGTCATTATCTTACATAGTCATACTGCCACCTTCTAATATACTAATATACTACACAACCCTAGTGGAAAAGAATGGACTTCAAAATAAACTGAGACTTACAGTATATAGTGTACTATAAATAAACTAGCAAATGCCTGTACTTATTTCAAACGTGTTAAAATGTATAAATGTCAAACTTTAATCACTTGAATCAAATCATAGCAGGTAAACTTTTATCATATTTTTTAAAAATGATTAAATAGTATACTTTTAATTAATACACTAACATGAAGTATACTTTAGTTACATTCAAGTTTCATTTAATTTAATATTCTAAAATACTTGTGTGTAATAAGATCATTATTTTAAACAACTGCTTAAATGTATTTTTATAAAGTTACTTATTGGTACGATAGTAAAACGTTTTTACAATGTTTGCTATATAATAGTTTTTAAATATATTTCCGTTTCAATTTTGTTCCAGCATCGAGGAACCATTGAGAGCATCCTAAGTAACTGTTGCTCCTGCTGCTTTTAAGTGGTCCTGAATCTGTCTTTCACAATTATCTAGACCACTCTACCTTACATTACAAAATGGTACAAATAAATAAATACATAAATCAGTCACGTGGCACCATTGACATATTGTGCTTGTTTTTGCATTATCACAAGATACTGAGCTTGTAGATATTTTACTCCATAGTTTTAATGACTTTGTGTGAATCTCTTGGCCTGAAGAATGTTGTCCTTTGCTCCACAGGTCATCTCAGTTTGGGTGGTAAACATGAAATGAGGCTCTGAAACGTTTTGGCATGGCTCGCAATGAAGTCCACACATAACCTGTAAGAATATCATTTGTTAAATATCATTTATATTAATATTTTTAACATACAAGGATGTGAAAGTTTTTGCCCTCCTTTTACACAGTTCTGTAGTTGTATTTGGACAAAGTCTGCAGGAACATTTAATAATTTCTTCGATGTGCAAGGCATACTGTTCAGTGACAATTTTGTGGACACCTGACCAAAAACTTTATTTATTTTGCTCCAAAACCATGGGCCTATGAAAGTGGCCTCTTCTTTAAGTGGCTGAAATAGCCTCCACCCTGGAAATTTAAGTCCACCAACGTCGGATGAGAATTCCAATTAATCCCAAATGTGTAAACTTGGGTTGAGGTCAAGGCTCTGTGCAGGCCGTTGTAGTTTCTGCATATTTTGACCATATTGTGTATTTACTGCTAATTAACTCTTGTAAAGATATTCTGATCAATGGCACTGGCAGTAAATTAAGACAATAGTACTTAGAATAGAATAGAATAGAATAGAATGCCTTTATTGTCATTGCACAGTGCTTAATGAAATTTTTGAGCATCTCCTTGATGGTACATGTACAGTGTATCACAAAAGTGAGTACACCCCTCACATTTCTGCAGATATTTAAGTATATCTTTTCATGGGACAACACTGACAAAATGACACTTTGACACAATGAAAAGTAGTCTGTGTGCAGCTTATATAACAGTGTAAATTTATTCTTCCCTCAAAATAACTCAATATACAGCCATTAATGTCTAAACCACCGGCAACAAAAGTGAGTACACCCCTAAGAGACTACACCCCTAAATGTCCAAATTGAGCACTGCTTGTCATTTTCCCTCCAAAATGTCATGTGATTTGTTAGTGTTACTAGGTCTCAGGTGTGCATAGGGAGCAGGTGTGTTCAATTTAGTAGTACAGCTCTCACACTCTCTCATACTGGTCACTGAAAGTTCCAACATGGCACCTCATGGCAAAGAACTCTCTGAGGATCTTAAAAGACGAATTGTTGCGCTACATGAAGATGGCCAAGTCTACAAGAAGATTGCCAACACCCTGAAACTGAGCTGCAGCACAGTGGCCAAGATCATCCAGCGTTTTCAAAGAGCAGGGTCCACTCAGAACAGACCTCGTGTTGGTCGTCCAAAGAAGCTGAGTGCACGTGCTCAGCGTCACATCCAACTGCTGTCTTTGAAAGATAGGCGCAGGAGTGCTGTCAGCATTGCTGCAGAGATTGAAAAGGCGGGGGGTCAGCCTGTCAGTGCTCAGACCATACGCCGCACACTACATCAAATTGGTCTGCATGGCTGTCACCCCAGAAGGAAGCCTCTTCTGAAGTCTCTACACAAGAAAGCCCGCAAACAGTTTGCTGAAGACATGTCAACAAAGGACATGGATTACTGGAACCATGTCCTATGGTCTGATGAGACCAAGATTAATTTGTTTGGTTCAGATGGTCTCAAGCATGTGTGGCGGCAATCAGGTGAGGAGTACAAAGATAAGTGTGTCATGCCTACAGTCAAGCATGGTGGTGGGAATGCCATGGTCTGGGGCTGCATGAGTGCAGCAGGTGTTGGGGAGTTACATTTCATTGAGGGACACATGAACTCCAATATGTACTGTGAAATACTGAAGCAGAGCATGATCCCCTCCCTCCGGAAACTGGGTCGCAGGGCAGTGTTCCAGCATGATAATGACCCCAAACACACCTCTAAGACGGCCACTGCTTTATTGAAGAGGCTGAGGGTAAAGGTGATGGACTGGCCAAGCATGTCTCCAGACCTAAACCCAATAGAACATCTTTGGGGCATCCTCAACCGGAAGGTGGAGGAGCGCAAAGTCTCGAATATCCGCCAGCTCTGTGATGTCATCATGGAGGAGTGGAAAAGCACTCCAGTGGCAACCTGTGAAGCTCTGGTAAACTCCATGCCCAGGAGAGTTAAGGCAGTTCTGGGAAATAATGGTGGCCACACAAAATATTGACACTTCAGGAAGTTTCACTAAGGGGTGTACTCACTTTTGTTGCCGGTGGTTTAGACATTAATGGCTGTATATTGAGTTATTTTGAGGGAAGAATAAATTTACACTGTTATATAAGCTGCACACAGACTACTTTTCATTGTGTCAAAGTGTCATTTTGTCAGTGTTGTCCCATGAAAAGATATACTTAAATATCTGCAGAAATGTGAGGGGTGTACTCACTTTTGTGATACACTGTATGTACACACAGACAAAAAAATACTTACCGTATTAGAGAGTATGGCTGGGTCTGGAAAACTAGAGCATCATTGCAATGGCCCTACAAAGCAAATTCAGACATCTGAAACTAGAGTGCAGCTTATCAACAGCACGATAATGATTTGCTTTTTTATTCTATCAACATATTACATTTATGATTGTAAAATAATTAATAATAAATTATGTTTTTATTAGATGATGCCGTACGTGACTTACAGAATCTAACAGAAGGATGTAATCATGACTTCCGCCGAACACGATAACATCAGAATCCCGTCCCACACAAGCAGTGTGCCACAGCCTGTCAAAAAAAGGTACAAGATGATCGCTGTGTTGTTGTTATAATTAGAAAAAAGAAAAGTGATGTCATTGAGTTTAAACGGTACCATGATTCTTTTGACTTTAACTGTTTAATATGTTCAGCATCTGTTGTTCTTTTACCGTGGTTTGTCCATGTTTGAATGCTTTATCTCTGTCCATGTGTTTGTCTTCAGATCAAATATCCAACCATCACCTACAGAGAGTCATCACATGGTGTCAGAAACATCTACAGAAGAATGACTGGGGGTAAAGAATAATGTACTCGATTTCCCCAGGTGTGTTTACTTTCTTTTTTATTAATTTTTGGCACTTTGTACCCCAAACCAGTTTTCTTCTGTGTCTAAATCATCTAAAGTATGTGGACACCTGACTCATAAGCTTGCTGGAAATCCCATTGCAAAATTATGGGCCTTAATACTAAATGGCTACACTCATTTGAAAGGGCTTTTCATACAAGTATGTCTGCAGGAATTTGTGCCTTTTTAGGCATTCATAAGGTCAGGCACTGATTTTGGGCAGGGAAGCCCTTGCCTGCAATCAACGTTTCATTTACTTATTAATCTATTTACCACTGGTCTTATTAATTGGGCAAAAGGTCCGGCACCGGGCAGACACGCACATTCTCTCACAGTTAGGGCATTTTTAGTAGCTCCAATTAGCCTGACTGCATATCTCTGGACTTGTGGGAGGAAACCCACACGGACACAGGGAGAACATGCGTACTCTACACAGAAAGTACCCTGGCACTCTGGTTTGGGAATCAAACCCAGGTCCTTCTTGCTGTAAAGTAACAGCACCTGTCATTAGCTGCCATTGTGCCGCCCCATTCAAGGTTCCAATTCATCCTAATGGTGTGTAATTAAAGGGGCAGTTATAGCCTAGTGGTTAAGGTACTGGACTAGTAATCAAAAGGTCACTAGTTCAAGCCCCACCACTGCCTGGTTGTCACTGTTGGGCCCTTGAGCAAGGCCCTTAACCCTCAATTGCTCAGACTGTATACTGTGACAGTGCTTTAAGTCGCCTTGAATAAAAGCATCTGCTAAATGCCGAAAATGTAGTTAGGTTTAGGTCAAAGCCTAAAAAAGTCTTTCTCTACCTTACTTTGAGCACAGGGGTGCAGTCATGGTGAAAGCATATATGCTTTTTTAAAACTGATTTAAAAATGAATACACCTGAGCTCAAAAAATTAACATTAAAGATTAAGTTTGTCATGCACATGCAGTACTTTTTGGCCTTAGAACTGGGTTCCAATTATTCAAAAGAAGCCTAAGTTAGCTTTGGATATTTTGATTGTAACTGTGAGCTCTGTGCCATCAAGCCAGTATAGTTATAGAGCCTTCAGTACCGACTGAATTAGACACTGAATATAATAACATTGTTCTTTATGTGATGATATTTTACAGAAGCGACTCACTCATGGGTCGGCAGTCCACACTGAGTCCACCAAACAGAAAGAGCGAGGAGTCGGACACGGCGTTTATCGTATGCCATGAGCGGCCCAAGGGGAGTGTGCTGGAAGGTACGCTAAGAAGCAACAAGAGACACGGGACAGCATGAAAAAATACAGTGAGAAGAAAACAGGTGTTTTGGGTTTGGTTTTTTTTTGGGTTTATATATACACTTTAAATTGAGACTCAAAATGCAATTTGACTTTGTACCTATAAACAATATGTATAAATAAAAATAAACAAGCTTGTTTAGAAAAGTTAAACCAGGGTGGTGCATCGGTCTAATGTGCCAGCAGAACAAAGCAGTCTGTGTCTCAATATAGCCAACGATCTGGCTAAGTTGTTTGGCGGATGGACGGTTAGGTCTCTTTCTGCTGTCGCTGCAATATGCACGAGTTTGGGGGAGTCCCATGATGCATGGCGAGGCTCTATGTACCCAGTATGTCTCTGTGTGGGAACCCATGACTGGCAGGTGATAAGAAGCGGCATGTCGATGGCTCATGATCCCAAGAACACATAACACAGTACAGTATGGACGTGGGAGCATCATGATATGGTGCTCCTTCTATGGCATGGTCACCTACTGACTTGAATTCCAATACAAATGAATAAATGTAGACCTTGGAGAGCCCATCTGAAGGACTCTAGTAGCCTTGGAAGATTAAAAACCATTTGTGGAGGGGAGGAAATCAAAATTGAACCACAGTGCTGCACAAAGCAGCCTCAGTCTAATCCATAGGAAACTAATTTGTGTGTATTGATGCACATTTTGTTTAGAAGTACAAAGTCAGAAGGCATTGCTGAATTTGCTCTTGTATAACAAGCAATTTAAAGGGGCACGTCCATGCAAAATACGTCTAAAAAGTGAGCTACTGCTAATACATCTGAATCTTACATTTCAGACCAAGTCCACGTGTCCAGATCCAGACAATGAATATCACATGTTCTTGTCTCCTGTCAAACACGTAAAGCAACATTCACCAAGATTCACCAACATCTCTTCTGTTAGAACTGTTATGCTCAAGTCCTCATCAAGTTCCTCACCTTTATTCGTCCACCACATACGAACCCTTTGTTGCCGATAGTGGCGCTGGCGTGGGCAGCCCGCGGCGCAGGGGTCTGCCCCTTCAACAAGGAATATTTATCAGTCAGCTTTAAACTAACTTACATCCACACATGGATGATTTGTAAGCCGTCTAAATAATATTTACCAACGTGTGTGGCTCATTCCAGCTGTTTGTTTCCGGATCAAACACGTGAACTTCATTATTCCATCCCCAAAATACGTCTTCAGCCTTAATTGCAGAACAATGATGTGAAATACATAAATACTTACATACATACATACAGTACTGCTACAATTGTGATCTTTGCTGGCTCTGCTGGCAATGTTCAGCAACAGAGGTGACATATGATCGGCTAATTGGAACGATTAGATTGGGAGGAAAATTGGGGGACCAGTTCTGTCACTGGTCAGAAATTAAACTATATACTGTATATATATAGTTTAATTTCTGACCAGTGACAGAACTGACAGAATATATACAGTGTATCACAAAAGTGAGTACACCCCTCACATTTCTGCAGATATTTAAATATATCTTTTCATGGGACAACACTGACAAAATGATACTTTGACACAATGAAAAGTAGTCTGTGTGCAGCTTATATAACAGTGTAAATTTATTCTTTCCTCAAAATAACTCAATATACAGCCATTAATGTCTAAACCACCGGCAACAAAAGTGAGTACACCCCTTAGTGAAAGTTCCTGAAGTGTCAATATTTTGTGTGGCCACCATTATTTCCCAGAACTGCCTTAACTCTCCTGGGCATGGAGTTTACCAGAGCTTCACAGGTTGCCACTGGAATGCTTTTCCACTCCTCCATGACGACATCACGGAGCTGGCGGATATTCGAGACTTTGCGCTCCTCCACCTTCCGCTTGAGGATGCCCCAAAGATGTTCTATTGGGTTTAGGTCTGGAGACATGCTTGGCCAGTCCATCACCTTTACCCTCAGCCTCTTCAATAAAGCAGTGGTTGTCTTAGAGGTGTGTTTGGGGTCATTATCATGCTGGAACACTGCCCTGCGACCCAGTTTCCGGAGGGAGGGGATCATGCTCTGCTTCAGTATTTCACAGTACATATTGTTCATGTGTCCCTCAATGAAATGTAACTCCCCAACACCTGCTGCACTCATGCAGCCCCAGACCATGGCATTCCCACCACCATGCTTGACTGTAGGCATGACACACTTATCTTTGTACTCCTCACCTGATTGCCGCCACACATGCTTGAGACCATCTGAACCAAACAAATGAATCTTGGTCTCATCAGACCATAGGACATGGTTCCAGTAATCCATGTCCTTTGTTGACATGTCTTCAGCAAACTGTTTGCGGGCTTTCTTGTGTAGAGACTTCAGAAGAGGCTTCCTTCTGGGGTGACAGCCATGCAGACCAATTTGATGTAGTGTGCGGCGTATGGTCTGAGCACTGACAGGCTGACCCCCCACCTTTTCAATCTCTGCAGCAATGCTGACAGCACTCCTGCGCCTATCTTTCAAAGACAACAGTTGGATGTGACGCTGAGCACGTGCACTCAGCTTCTTTGGACGACCAACGCGAGTCTGTTCTGAGTGGACCCTGCTCTTTTAAAACGCTGGATGATTTTGGCCACTGTGCTGCAGCTCAGTTTCAGGGTGTTGGCAATCTTCTTGTAGCCTTGGCCATCTTCATGTAGCACAACAATTCGTCTTTTAAGATCCTCAGAGAGTTCTTTGCCATGAGGTGCCATGTTGGAACTTTCAGTGACCAGTATGAGAGAGTGTGAGAGCTGTACTACTAAATTGAACACACCTGCTCCCTATGCACACCTGAGACCTAGTAACACTAACAAATCACATGACATTTTGGAGGGAAAATGACAAGCAGTGCTCAATTTGGACATTTAGGGGTGTAGTCTCTTAGGGGTGTACTCACTTTTGTTGCCGGTGGTTTAGACATTAATGGCTGTATATTGAGTTATTTTGAGGGAAGAATAAATTTACACTGTTATATAAGCTGCACACAGACTACTTTTCATTGTGTCAAAGTGTCATTTTGTCAGTGTTGTCCCATGAAAAGATATACTTAAATATCTGCAGAAATGTGAGGGGTGTACTCACTTTTGTGATACACTGTATATATTATTATTATTATTATGACCACTGACAGGTGAAGTGAATAACACTGATTATCTCTTCATCGCGGCACCTGTTAGTTGGTGGGATATATTAAGCAACGAGTGAACATTTTATCATTAAAGTTGATGAAAAATGGGCGAGCGTGAGGATTTGAGGGCCAAATTGTGATGGCTAGACGACTGGGTCAGAGCATCTCCAAAACTGCAGCTCTTGTGGGGTGTTCCCGGTCTGCAGTGGTCAGTATAAATCAAAAGTGGTCCAAGGAGGGAACAGTGGTAAACCGGCGACAGGGTCATGGGCGGCCAAGGCTCATTGATGCACGTGGGGAGCGAAGGCTGGCTCGTGGTCCGATCCAACAGACGAGTTAATGCTGGTTCTTATAGAAAGGTGTCAGAATACACAGAGCATCACAGTTGCAGGGCTGTTTTGGCAGCAAAAGGGGGACCAACACAATATTAGGAAGGTGGTCATAATGTTATGCCTGATCAGTGTGTGTGTGTGTGTGTGTGTATATATATATATATATATATATATATATATATATATATATATATGTATTTCAGAAAGGCCTTTGTTGGAATATCAGAGGAAATACCCAGGAAGACTCGTCCACGATGAAGGTCCTGGAGTCTGTGATTTCACCGAGCAATTTGTGACCGTATCCACCAAAGTAAACGATCCTGGTAAAGAAGCAACTTTCATTCATTCATTTACTGTCAGTCATTCATTCATTAACAGTATTAGAGTCGTGCTCTTACCTTCCTCTGTGAACCCAGCAGGAAAGCTTATCTCGGGGGGATGGGCGGGACCCTGAGCAGCGATTTAACCTCCTCCATGAATACCTACCGTCGTGGAGATGGACTGAGTAGTGCTGGAACAACACAAACACCCCAAGATTCACACCAGAGCACCAGACTGTGGTTTGTTCTTCAGGACTCATGAGTGGATGAGTGGATACGACCCACGCTGGTTACCTCGTTGGTCTGCCCGTCATCACCGCATCCTCCGAATATGTACATGTGTCCATTCAGAATGCAGCCGCACGAGCCGGACATGGACGGAGGAAGCTCGCCACACGTGCCACACCTCTTCCTGCGAAATACACGTCGGGCCATGTGTTATTCAGGTCATTGTACAGTTCATCCTACACTATATGGACAAAAGTATTTGAACACCTGATTATGAGCTTGTCAGACTCATTTCAAAATACTGTGACCTTCTCACAAGACTTGGGAGTACGTCTGTGGGAATTTGTGCCCATTCTGTTTCAAGTGATGTTCCAGTTCATTCCAAAGCTGTGCAGCTGGGCTGACATCACGGCTCTGTTTATAGATCACGGTGGGTAGCACTGTCGCCTCACAGCAAGAAGGTCCTGGGTTCGATTCCCAGGTAAATCGGTCGGGGTGCTTTCTGTGTAATTTGCGTGTTCTCCTGTGTCTACATGGGGAAACCCACGCAGACACGGGGAGAACATGCAAATCCACACGGAAAGGACCCAGACTGCTCCACCTGGGAATCGAAACCAGAACCTTCTTGCTGTGAGGCGACAGTGCTACCCACCGTGCTTTTGTCCATATAGTGTATGTGAATGGTGATATTGATTTTTGGCTTCCTTAGATCATTAAGCATCATCAACTGTCATAGTGTCACCAATTTTGCCTTATTCTGATTATTTGAATGTCTAATATTCCACACACGTAAATATTAGCTGTCAGAGATTAAACTACACTGATAATTACTACGACTATTATTTATTTTTACGTTGTTTGCATATTTAATAAAAATGTGGTTGTTTTTATGTTCACATTGTGCTGTCGTCTCACATTCTTATTTACAGTGGTGTCCTGTTTGAATGCTTTCATTATGAGAAATGTGTAACCAACCGCTTTCCAGTCTGTGCACTACAGAACCAACGGTGAAGCTGTGTTTCGTATTTCATAACTCATACATACCATAAACCAGCGTCCAGGTCATAGAGCCAGATCTCATCGTTCGGGAGGAACACCTCATCATCAGCGACAGACTGAAAAACAATAAAACATGAGAACAGGGGGAGGACTGCAGAAACAGGTCGCCTTGTGGCTGATATTACTTCTGAATAGTGTCTTATATTTTACAGTATAAGGTACACAGTTAAAGCCAAATGTTTATGTAAAATGCAGGCATATATTTACATTTGTAGCATTTAGTGGAGGCTTTTATCCAAAGCGACTTACAATTATGACTGAATACAGTTTGAGCAATTGAGGATTAAGAGACCCAACAGTGGCAACTTGCTGGTGGTGGGGCTTGAACCAGTGACCTTCTGATTACTAGTCCAGTACCTTAACCACTGAGTTATCACTGCCCATAGACCCCTTCATTTACCAGACATTTTTATTATTTAAAATATTTCCTCCCTGAAATATCTGCATGTCACGCCGCATTACTTCAAGTCCCAGGGTGGCACGGTGGCTAAGTGGGTAGCACTGTCGCCTGGGTCCTTTCTGTGTGGAGTTTGCATGTTCTCCTCGTGTACGTGTGGGTTTCCTCCGGGTGCTCCGGTTTTCTCCCACAGTCCAAAGACATGCAAGTGAGGTGAACTGGAGCTAATAAATTCTCCATGATTTTGTTCAATATAACCTTGAGAACTGATGAATCTTGTGTAATGAGTAACTACCGTTCCTGTCATGAATGTAACCAAAAGTGTAAAACATGACGTTAAAATCCTAATAAAGAAACAAAGTACAAGTCCCATTCGACATGTGTCCAGTCTGTGACCGCTTCTTGTCACCTACTAATGTTGTTTAGAGCCACATGTGACCAATATGGAGCCAAATATTACCTAGACATATTTTTAATGGGTGCAGTCAAGTCACTAGCAAATATAATTTAGAATTACTTTTAAATGACATTTAATACAACATTAATAAACTAAATTTTGTAATGATTTTCAGTCACAACAAAGTATGTTTTGATCGTTCAGTCAGAAAAAGAACAGCTGCAGTAAATCTGCAATACCAAAATTCCCATGATATACATACAGTACGTGTCCCTTACAAGTGTATATAAACTTTATACTTTTACATGTACACACTTTATATAAACAGTAGAAATGACCAGTTCCTGGACCCTGTCCCTACGTTACAGTCTGGTGTCTGTACTCACCACATAACCTCCCCAAACAAACAAACCGTTCCCAGAAATGACCGCGGTGTGTCCACTCCTCTCCTGAGCCACTAAATCTGTGTTTGATGTGGCCATTAGGTTTACAGATTCTTTGGGAAATGAATCAGCTTTTAAAGGTTTGGATTCCAGTACAGATGTTGTTTACCACAGTCCACACTGTAGCTCATATAACCCAGACGGAACGACTTAAAGTAAAACACACACTAATGACCAGAGGTTTTCACACATCTGTATCCCATCGTTCTTTTGCTTTAATATGGAACTGGATTTGTCCAATTAATTAGACCCACCTCGATCCTGACCAATTAATCATAGACAATAAATAAATAAATTACTAAACTTTGGGGGTATACAATAACTGACTGTAGCCCACCTGTTGCTCTGAACTCACCTGTTGTACCCCATTTATCAATCTAAAGACACCCCTTCCCCACTCTGACCCTTCCCAGCACCACAATAACACAAACATATTAATGACACGGACATAATGGATGTAGCAGGTGCAGCAGTGTTGTTAGGATTTATAAAGCCAACAGCTTCCTATAGAAAAAAACATTAAACACACAAATGTGTGCATGAAAAAACAGCTCTGGTCTCTTAATTCCTATAGTCCTAACAACACCACTGCACCTGCTACTCTCATACCAGAACACACAGACACACACAACCATGTTTTTTGTCATTGCAGTGCTGAGTATCATCCACCACCCGAATGTCATCTGTTCACTGATGGTCCTATGGGGAGGAGGTGGAAGGGATGTGGAAGACCCCCGTCTTCTTAGTGATTGATAAATGAAGTACATAGGGTGACAATGTAGGGTATTTTCAATACATTTCATTACATTATTAATCAATAACATATTTAATGTGTTTTCGCTATTTGTGATGCAATATGTATGTGTGTGTATTTTATTAAACATAGTTAGTTATAGTTAGTGATATTTCCTATGTGTCTAGACTTTAGGGACACCCTGTAAAGTGATTACATTCTCCCCAAGTTCATCTGTAAAGTATATATAGATTTATATGTATATCTTGTAAAATAATAAGCTAACACACGCACTTCATTGTCTTCATTGTTTTATTTGTTATTAACAAGGCTTATTTTGTGAGCTTGAATCAAGGTTTTGATAAAAAAAAATACGGTGCAAGGACTTTTATTTTGAAATGCAGCGGGGAGCTTTATTTTGTTAACCGGAATTCGATCGGTAAAGAAGCGGAAGTGGAATTTTAGCGCCAACCGATGAACATGGACGCGCGGAGGCTGAAGACAAAAGTTACCGCGGCGTTTAAAATGCGCGGATTAATGCTGAGACCGTATGTTTTTATATTTTATTTATTATAGTTATACATTTATATGAAGTTATGACGTTTATTTAGCTTAGAGTTGTCTTGGAAATACATTTATGGAGCGTTTCTGAGGTGGAGCCGAAAAAAACGTCAACAAACAGTCCTGCTGACGTCACGCAGACCTCCGTGTTCACCCGTGCAGGATCATGTAGAGGAAGAGGAATGCCTCATCTACATGATCATATATATATTGTGTTTATATATATATATGAACTCATACACACATAGTACATATAAACATATGTACTATAGTAATGTGCCTATATTATATATATACACCTATAGTATAGTACTATATTATATATATATATATATACAGTGTATCACAAAAGTGAGTACACCCCTCACATTTCTGCAAATATTTTATTATATCTTTTCATGGGACAACACTATAGAACTAAAACTTGGATATAACTTAGAGTAGTCAGTGTACAACTTGTATAGCAGTGTAGATTTACTGTCTTCTGAAAATAACTCAACACACAGCCATTAATGTCTAAATAGCTGGCAACATAAGTGAGTACACCCCACAGTGAACATGTCCAAATTGTGCCCAAAGTGTCAATATTTTGTGTGACCACCATTATTATCCAGCACTGCCTTAACCCTCCTGGGCATGGAATTCACCAGAGCTGCACAGGTTGCTACTGGAATCCTCTTCCACTCCTCCATGATGACATCACGGAGCTGGTGGATGTTAGACACCTTGAACTCCTCCACCTTCCACTTGAGGATGTGCCACAGGTGCTCAATTGGGTTTAGTCCATCACCTTTACCTTCAGCTTCCTCAGCAAGGCAGTTGTCATCTTGGAGGTTGTGTTTGGGGTCGTTATCCTGTTGGAAAACTGCCATGAGGCCCAGTTTTCGAAGGGAGGGGATCATGCTCTGTTTCAGAATGTCACAGTACATGTTGGAATTCATGTTTCCCTCAATGAACTGCAGCTCCCCAGTGCCAGCAACACTCATGCAGCCCAAGACCATGATGCTACCACCACCATGCTTGACTGTAGGCAATATACAGTTGTCTTGGTACTTCTCACCAGGGC
This sequence comes from Trichomycterus rosablanca, assembly GCF_030014385.1. NCBI lineage: Eukaryota > Metazoa > Chordata > Actinopteri > Siluriformes > Trichomycteridae > Trichomycterus > Trichomycterus rosablanca. The sequence goes on along the minus strand of NC_086000.1, from coordinate 3,809,201 downwards.
GCCGCCACACATGCTGGACACCATCTGAGCCAAACAAGTTTATCTTGGTCTCGTCAGACCACAGGGCATTCCAGTAATCCATGTTCTTGGACTGCTTGTCTTCAGCAAACTGTTTGCTGGCTTTCTTGTGCGTCAGCTTCCTTCTGGGATGACGACCATGCAGACCGAGTTGATGCAGTGTGCGGCGTATGGTCTGAGCACTGACAGGCTGACCTCCCACGTCTTCAACCTCTGCAGCAATGCTGGCAGCACTCATGTGTCTATTTTTTAAAGCCAACCTCTGGATATGACGCCGAACACGTGGACTCAACTTCTTTGGTCGACCCTGGCGAAGCCTGTTCCGAGTGGAACCTGTCCTGGAAAACCGCTGTATGACCTTGGCCACCATGCTGTAGCTCAGTTTCAGGGTGTTAGCAATCTTCTTATAGCCCAGGCCATCTTTGTGGAAAGCAACAATTCTATTTCTCACATCCTCAGAGAGTTCTTTGCCATGAGGTGCCATGTTGAATATCCAGTGGCCAGTATGAGAGAATTGTACCCAAAACACCAAATTTAACAGCCCTGCTCCCCATTTACACCTGGGACCTTGACACATGACACCAGGGAGGGACAACGACACATTTGGGCACAATTTGGACATGTTCACTGTGGGGTGTACTCACTTATGTTGCCAGCTATTTAGACATTAATGGCTGTGTGTTGAGTTATTTTCAGAAGACAGTAAATCTACACTGCTATACAAGCTGTACACTGACTACTCTAAGTTATATCCAAGTTTCATGTCTATAGTGTTGTCCCATGAAAAGATATAATGAAATATTTGCAGAAATGTGAGGGGTGTACTCACTTTTGTGATACACTGTATATATATATATATATATATAAAAACATATAAACATATGTTTATATGTACTATAATAATGTGTATATATATTACACACACACACACACACACATATATATATATAGTATACTAAATATATGTTATATATGGGTCATCACATCAATAGTGTCTCCAATAACCTTGGTCACTTGTCTACATGTGTCAAAACATCTGTGAGAAATCTTGGTGTTATCTTTGACTCTGACCTCCGATTTGATAAACAAATCAACTCTGTGGTAAGGAATAGCTTCTTCCAGCTCAGAAATATTGCGAAGATTAAGCCTTTTCTCTGCTATTCTGACCTGGAAAAAGTTATTCATGCATTCATTTCTGCAAGAATTGACTACTGTAATTCTCTGTATATTGGGATTAGTCAGTCTCTGTTGCGGCGCTTGCAGGTAGTCCAGAATGCAGCAGCAAGGTTACTGACTAATACCAAGAAAAGAAACCATATTACACCCGTCCTTGCCTCACTACATTGGCTGCCTGTTCAGCACAGGATTCATTTTAAAGTGCTTTTATTTGTTTTTAAAGCGCTTAATGGTCAAGCCCCGGCTTATCTCAGTGGTATGCTTTCTCCCGCAACCGCACAGCGATCTTTAAGATCAGCCACTCAGAATTTGTTGACTGTTCTTAGGGCTCGTTTGAAGCTAAAAGGTGATCGTGCATTTGCAGTTTATGCTCCGAGGCTATGGAACACTCTACCTCCTAATATTCGACAAGCACCTTCGGCCGCTGTTTTTAAATCACTCCTAAAAACATACCTTTATAAGCTGGCATTTGAACAGTGAGGAGCTGTGTTAATTTTAATTGTTTAGTCTATTTTTATCTGTTTTATTTTGTCTCTTACTCTGTATTTTTATTTGGTTCTTACTTTTTTAATATAATGTTGTGTTATGTATGCTTATTCGATGTACAGCACTTTGGTCAACGTAAGTTGTTTTAAGAGTGCTTTATAAATAAAATTTACTTACTTACTTACTTACTATATATTATATATAGTATAATACAGCGGAATGTATATACTGTATATATGTACACACAGTATATATATATATATATATATATATACACACACTCACACACGTATGTACTATAGTAATACTATAGTATTATATATAGTATAGCACTATATACAGTGTATCACAAAAGTGAGTACACCCCTCACATTTCTGCAAATATTTCATTATATCTTTTCATGGGACAACACTATAGACATGAAACTTGGATATAACTTAGAGTAGTCAGTGTACAGCTTGTATAGCAGTGTAGATTTACTGTCTTCTGAAAATAACTCAACACACAGCCATTAATGTCTAAATAGCTGCAACATAAGTGAGTACACCCCACAGTGAACATGTCCAAATTGTGCCCAAATGTGTCGTTGTCCCTCCCTGGTGTCATGTGTCAAGGTCCCAGGTGTAAATGGGGAGCAGGGCTGTTAAATTTGGTGTTTTGGGTACAATTCTCTCATACTGGCCACTGGATATTCAACATGGCACCTCATGGCAAAGAACTCTCTGAGGATGTGAGAAATAGAATTGTTGCTCTCCACAAAGATGGCCTGGGCTATAAGAAGATTGCTAACACCCTGAAACTGAGCTACAGCATGGTGGCCAAGGTCATACAGCGGTTTTCCAGGACAGGTTCCACTCGGAACAGGCTTCGCCAGGGTCGACCAAAGAAGTCGAGTCCACGTGTTCGGCGTCATATCCAGAGGTTGGCTTTAAAAAATAGACACATGAGTGCTGCCAGCATTGCTGCAGAGGTTGAAGACGTGGGAGGTCAGCCTGTCAGTGCTCAGACCATACGCAGCACACTGCATCAACTCGGTCTGCATGGTCGTCATCCCAGAAGGAAGCTGACGCACAAGAAAGCCAGCAAACAGTTTGCTGAAGACAAGCAGTCCAAGAACATGGATTACTGGAATGCCCTGTGGTCTGACGAGACCAAGATAAACTTGTTTGGCTCAGATGGTGTCCAGCATGTGTGGCGGCGCCCTGGTGAGAAGTACCAAGACAACTGTATCTTGCCTACAGTCAAGTATGGTGGTGGTAGCATCATGGTCTTGGGCTGCATGAGTGTTGCTGGCACTGGGGAGCTGCAGTTCATTGAGGGAAACATGAATTTCAACATGTACTGTGACATTCTGAAACAGAGCATGATCCCCTCCCTTCGAAAACTGGGCCTCATGGCAGTTTTCCAACACGATAACGACCCCAAACACAACCTCCAAGATGACAACTGCCTTGCTGAGGAAGCTGAAGGTAAAGGTGATGGACTAAACCCAATTGAGCACCTGTGGCGCATCCTCAAGTGGAAGGTGGAGGAGTTCAAGGTGTCTAACATCCACCAGCTCCGTGATGTCATCATGGAGGAGTGGAAGAGGATTCCAGTAGCAACCTGTGCAGCTCTGGTGAATTCCATGCCCAGGAGGGTTAAGGCAGTGCTGGATAATAATGGTGGTCACACAAAATATTGACACTTTGGGCACAATTTGGACATGTTCACTGTGGGGTGTACTCACTTATGTTGCCAGCCATTTAGACATTAATGGCTGTGTGTTGAGTTATTTTCAGAAGACAGTAAATCTACACTGCTATACAAGTTGTACACTGACTACTCTAAGTTATATCCAAGTTTCATGTCTATAGTGTTGTCCCATGAAAAGATATAATAAAATATTTGCAGAAATGTGAGGGGTGTACTCACTTTTGTGATACACTGTATATATATAATATGGTATGCTATATTATATATAGTATAACACAGCTGAAAGTATATACTGTATATATGTGTGTGTGTATATATATATATATATATATAATAACTATATATATATATATAGTGTACTACATATATTACACAAAGTACAGAACAATGAAATGCAGCATACAAAATTCCTGGGAACTTTGGTGGTATTCAATATCTGACTGTAGCCTATATGTTGCTGTGTATGCTGTCACACGCTGTACCCCATTTATCATTCAAAAGACCCCCCTCTGACCATTCCCAGCACCACAGCAGACAGGGTTAAGGGCCTTGCTCGAGGGCCCAACAGTGTCTGCATGGCAGCGCCTGGGTCTGAACCAACCACCTTCAGACTGATAGCCTTGGTTACCACTGTCACTGTAGGTGATGCTGAATGTAAATGATGACTCTGTGTGTGTGTGTGTGTGTGTGTTTTGTTTCCAGTGAGGCCAGTAAATATCTGCTGGAGGTTTTGGAGTCTGTCGGTGAAAGTGAACTGGACGATGTCATCGAGCGGATCCTGGATGCGGTTGAAAAACAGCCACGTAAGAACCGACTGTTATGTTTTCCCATGATTCTTTGTTACTGTTAATAAATCTCACATCTGTATGTGTTTCAGTGCCCTCCAGCATGATCGAGCTCTCGGTGGCTGAGACAGCTGTGCAGGACTGCAGTCAGTCATGTGATGAGACCATGTAAGATCGTCATTCTATGTTTGTTTAGGTACACTTTGGCCAAAAGTGGTCTGGTGTTTAGAGGGAATTCCTACAGAAGTCGAGTGTCCACACACTTTTGGCCACATAGTAAAACATGATGTTAACTAATATTACTTAAGCGCTGAGAACTGTAACCTAATCAGTGATCTCTTGTGTCTAGAGACAAAGTTTTTAACATCATTGGAGCTTTCGACGTGCCCAGATTTATTTACAGCACCGAACGAAAGAAATTCATACCGTAAGTGTTTATATTTACATTTACATCAATCAGCCATAACATTAAAACCACCTCCTTGTTTCTACACTCACTGTCCATTTTATCAGCTCCACTTACCATATAGAAGCACTTTGTAGTTCTACAATTACTGACTGTAGTCCATCTGTTTCTCTGCATGCTTTGTTACCCCCTTTCACTCTGTTCTTCAATGGTCAGGACCCCCACAGGACCACCACAGAGCAGGTATTATTTAGGTGGTGGATCATTCTCAGCACTGCAGTGACACTGACATGGTGGTGGTGTGTTAGTGTGTGTTGTGCTGGTATGAGTGGATAAGAGTTTTTAAACACCTCACTGTCACTGCTGGACTGAGAATAGTCCACCAACCAAAAACATCCAGCCAACAGCGCCCCGTGGGCAGCGTCCTGTGACCACTGATGAAGGTCTAGAAGATGACCGACTCAAACAGGAGCAACAAATGAGCGATCGTCTCTGACTTTACATCTACAAGGTGGACCAACCAGGTAGGAGTGTCTAATAGAGTGGACAGTGAGTGGACACTGTCTGATCCACTCATGTCAGTGTCACTGCAGTGCTGAGAATGACCCAACACCTAAAGAAGAACAGGGTGAAAGCAGGCTAAGTAAGCATGCAGAGAAACAGATGGACTACAGTCAGTAATTGTAGAACTACAAAGTGCTTGTATATGGTAAGTGGAGCTGATAAAATGGACAGTGAGTGTAGAAACAAGGAGGTGGTTTTAATGTTATTGGCTGATCAGTGTATAAAGTAATATTGCAAAGTATAAGAGACGCCGTGTGGTCGCTCTCCTACAGTATTAGCATGACCAGCCACCCGGCTCCCAGCGTGTGCGGACAGGCCAGGGACAAGGCCGAGCTCTTCAGAGAACGTTACACCATCCTACAGCAGGTGAGACTGTTTATTTTCTGAAAGCAAAAATCCAAAGCAAATTCAGCCTACACAGTCAAGAACACATGAATTTTTTATACGGACTTTTGCGGCAGGTTAATGATCAAAAATGTGCTTATAATACACCCCAAGAAACACTACTGGAAGTCTTGTAAATAGCCCTTGACTCATACATAATTGAAAGTAGGTGGGTAAACTTTTAATGTGCTGTGCAAGCAAAACTGTTTGAGATGGGTTTTTAATAGTTTGCTACAAATGTTGTTTGCTTCTTTTTACTCTAAAATATGTCATTTGTCAAAACACAGACGAGTATTTTTTGTATTTGAGACGGAGCCTCACACCGTGGCTGGATGTTCTAGGTTTACATTTTACTATTAAGGAAGCTGTGCTGTTTTTCATTTATTGTATCATTTAATTTATGAGTGAAATGTAATAACTGCAGTGAAACGTGGCTCTTTTCTTTAACAATTAAGCACATTTTCCCGTGGATTTAGTAGGGCCCTAACCATGAGGTTTACCGTGCAATTAAAGTGAAACAAAGCTGTTTGTTGGGTGAATATTGCGATCAAACAGCAATTGCTTCATTATAGGTGCTGTTTGCCAACTAGGGGTCGGCTGAGTGATACAGGTATGGTAAAAAATAATGTGCTGCTATTAGATATAATGTTGCATTGAACTAAAGATCAGACCAGATTTCAAAATTGGAAAAAGCCCAACACTGCTGCGTCCCCTCAACCTGGTTGTTCACACCGTCAGCTTACGTTTACGTTTTCGGCATTTAGCAGACGCCTTTATCCAGAGCGACTTACATTACAGTTACAGTCTGAGCAATTGAGGGTTAAGGGCCTTGCTCAGGGGCCCAACATCAGCAACCTGGCAGTGGTGGGGCTTGTGACCTTCTGATTACTAGTCCAGTACCTTAACCACTAGGGTACAACTTCTAATTATGACTTAAATGAGCTAATATTCAGATACATCTATAACATGGCTTGCAAGAGCTCACAAAACCAAATCAAAACGAGTTTAATGACTTACTTAGTAGTTTGAACACGTTTGGGTTCAAGGGAAGTCAAATGCAGAATAACAGCACAGTTAGAGCTTTCACAACCAATCAGATTGCTCATTTAATTATTCTATTCTTATATTGAAGTATATTGAATTAAAAATAAAGCTGAATATTTTACGTTCTCATGATTAGCGGACACATCGACACGAGCTCTTCACTCCACCAGTGATCGGCTCGGCTGCAGCTGAAGGGAGGAATAGATTCCAGGTAAGGTGACGCTGCTGGTTGTTTTACACGTGTATGTACTGAACCTGTACTGGTTTATTAGAGGGACAGAGCAGGTTGGATCTCAGGGAGGTGAGCTTGAGAAGGTCGGGGCATGTGCAGAGCAGGGATGAGAGTTTGGTGCTGAGGAGAGGAAGGCCATTCACCGTTAAGGAAACCTCAGATGCTCCATTGGTATTCAGTCAGATTATCGTTTAGAAATAAGGCACCTCAGTTGGAGCATTTTAAGGTATCTAAGAATTTAGACATGCCTTCTTCTCGAGAGCGTAGGATGACATAAAATGCGTCTATGTAGAGAGATTGCTAGGTTTTTAGACAGACCCTGTGTGTGTGTGTGTGTGTGTTAGAACCATATGTGTACATATGAAGGTCTAATTCTCCAGTGTTTTGCTTTTCCTTGTAGTTGAAGACCGTTGAGGCTCTCTTAGGGAGCACAGCTAAAATGGGTGAAGTTATCGTCCTTGGAATGGTCACACAGCTCAAAGAGGTATTTCTGTTCCACTTAAAACAGGCTTCACACCCCTGTGATGGTTTTCTAACAGAGTTTGGAGTGTGTCTGTAGGAATTTGCGCCCATTTAGTTAAACAAGCAATTATAGTTCAGACACTGATGTTAGACGGGAAGGAGTTTGATGATGAGAGATTCCGAGCTCCCTGGTTCGATTCTCGGCTCTGCTACCGGTCGGCTGGTCACCCTCTAGCAGGTGCAGTTGGCCTCCAGTCCGCTGGATAGGAAAAGACCGCCCTAATAAGAGGTGGGGTGTTTAACGCTGTGTAAGGACCTTGGTTGGCCAGGGCGCCTGTACAGAAAGTGGAGGAGAGCAGAGATCGGGGCGTGGCTCTCCGTACGCGAACCTCACCTCACTGGCAAATCCACCGAAGTACAGGGGAATAAGAAGGGATTGGTGTCAGGCGAATATACACCCTCCTTGAATGCCGTCAGGGTCCCCAGCAGTGGATTGGCTACGCTGAATTGGGAGAAAAAGGGGGGAAATGCATAAAAAAGTTGAACAGTTCAAATTCAGTAAGCCTGTGCCCACTGTACCCTCAGGTTCCTTTTTTTGGCTGATAAGAGCAGAGCCCTGCATGACCTACAGTCACATGTTGCAGCAAATAATTGATTTTATGTACTTGTTACGTATTGCTGTGCATAAAACACATTGAACTCTGTAATTACAAAGGCTGTCTGTATACTTTTGGCACAGTGTGTGTGTCCAAATCCACTGATTTCCTTTTTTCTCTCTCTCTCTTTTTCTTAGGGCAAGTTTTTCCTAGAGGACCAGACTGGCTCAGTGCAGTTAAACCTTTCGAAGGCAATATCCTTTCACTGCTCTGTACAAAGCAGATTTAATCCAGTCCAGTCATAAAAGTGATTATAATGTGATTAAGTCCCCATGATGTGTTTATACTGTAATGAGATGCTATAAGCTGGTCTGTACACACTTTCATGCCTTGACCAGTTTCTCACCAGTTCCACAGCGGCCTGTACACCGAGTCCTGCTTCGTCCTGGCTGAGGGTGAGTTCTGCGTATACGCTAATATACACACTAAAGCTCAATTTGTGGCTCTGAGGGGTGAAAGTCGTTTCACACAGTGTTTAAACATTAGTCAGCAGTCAGTAGAAACGAGTCCAGTGTGTAGTTGTATTGATTCGCTTTAATAAAAAAAATTTAATGTCAAATAATAGGAGGTAAACACACACCACAAATTAATCATAGTCATTATTTATTGCTCACTGGTGGTTGACAAAAGCTTTGAGACATCTTTGCCCACCCGCTACCCCTTTTTCGTGTTTTGTCCCCCAATTTAGATGCATTCAGTTTCCCATTACACTGAAAATACTACAGATGGTTTCAGAATGAAATTTCAAGCAAGCTCACGGTCGAGTGTCTACATGCTTCTGGCCATATAGTGTACCAGAATGTTAACTAGAACGAGAACTGCTTTCTTCCCTCTATTTCTAGTTATATAGTTATAATTGAGTCGTTTCCACATCCCCTGTTGTTACTTCCACCGCCACTTGCTCTGGCCCCTTTTTTACCTCATAGAAGTGGAGTCTTAAAGAATCTTACTGTATCATGTACAGTGAGTCACAGCTCTGCTCTGTCAGTCATCCACCCTTCATATAGGTGTCTGAACCAGCCAGCAGAGGTCGCCTTTGCAGCAGCAACAGGGAACCTCGTCAGCCTACTTTCCTCAGGCCTGTTGTACAACTGGTGAGGTCAATAGCACAGCTGAGATTCTAACTTGAAAGCTCAAGATCTCCGTGGTGGTGGCCTAGCACAATTGAGCACCACAGTGTTAAGGACTTGTTGTGCATTTTCTCCCTTTTTTTCCCCCATTTTTAGCTATTTGCGTTATGCTTCCTCTCTACTGGAGCTGACCCCCACCCCTGATTGAGGAGAGCGAACTGACGCACGCCCCCCCGACACGTGAGCACTACCCGACTGCATCTTTTCACCTGCACGAGGCGAGTTCTCATGCCGATCAACCTTGTGCACGGAGAACCACACCCTGATCAGCATTATTCCTCTACTCTGTCAGCAGAGGTCGTAACTGCATCAGTTATGAGCTCCCTATCCGGCTTCCTACCTGGATGAACAACAGCCATACGTTTTCATATAGCCGCCCAGCCCAGCCGGATGGCAGAGCTGAGATTCGATATGATGTATTTGAAATCCCAGCTCTGGTGTGCTAGTGCCGGTGATAAGGACTTTTGCTGGTGTCTATACAAATAGGACTAGTTTGACTGCACCCATTAAAACGACATGGAACATTAGTATTATGCCAAAGCCTCAAAGAAATCCTGAACTGTCATTCTGCATCTTAATTTTCATGTTTTTGAAAAGGGGTATCCAACAAGCTCATGGTCAGGTGTCCACATACTTTTGGCCAGATTTGTGTATCATTAACTAATAAGCCATTGTTCTGCTTTTGTTTGCTGCAGGATGGTATGAGGATTCGATTTTCCATGTTAATGCTTTTGGGTTTCCTCCGATTGAGCCGTCGTCTACCACCAGGTGAGCATAAAAACCTGAACATGTTTCCACTACATTCAGCGTGCATGATCCTGTCCTGTGTTCCTGATCTGATCCCCTTGACTTTATATTTTCATATTTATATTAACTCAAAGAAATAGTAATTGTCACATGTGAACAATCCCTCTGGCTTATCTAGTTGTTTTTGCCATATTGCAGTTAACTTATGGAATGAAGTCACAGGTGGGGTTGCCAGATTTATCAACACTCTTGGTTTAAAAAAAATAATTTTCTCCCTACCTGCTACCTGCTACTGTTTAATGATGTATTAGATGGTTAAAATTGTGAGCTCCTTAGTCGACTGCTTAGATGAGTCCATGGTTAATAAGTGTTAGCACCAGGGTGTCTCTTTTTGTGCACACCTTTAAGCAAGTTCATTTGAGACTTTTCTATTCTTTTCCAGAGCGTATTACGGCAACGTGAACTTCTTCGGTGGCCCGTCCTCCACGGCGGTTAAGGCCTCCGCCAAGCTGAAGCAGCTGGAGGAGGACAACGAGGATGCCATGTTTGTTATCGTTTCTGACCTGTGGCTGGACAGCGTGGAGGTCCTGGAGAAGATCCAGACCATGTTTTCAGGTCTGCTGCATTCCTCCGATCGATGTTTGTGGTTGTCCGCGGTGGTTTCTGTCATGAGGAATTGCCGTTCACTGGATGTGCAGGTGTATTTGGTAGTTTATAAATAGCAGGGCGTAAATAGGGGGGTGGGGTATGTGGACGTAAGCCATAGTTTAGTGGTTAAGGAACTGGACTAGTAATCAGAAGGTTGCTGGTTCAAGCCCCACCACTGCCAGGTTGCTGCTCTTGGGCCCTTAACCCTCAATTGCTCAGACTGTACACTGTAATTTAATACAGTGAAAATGTAAATGTAAATGGACGTGAGTGAGGTCTCAAGGTGGATTGGCATCCTGTTCGGGGTGTGTTACTGCAGTGCACCCAGTGATTCTGGACCCACAGCAACCCAGACCAGCTGCTTCGACTTGGTCAGAGATGCCGTGGGTCTGGTTTTAACAGGAAACTTTAGACACAGGCGGTAATTTCAATCTATCACAGGGCTTCAGCCATCCCCTTTTCTTAACATAGCCAGATATGTCTGTGCAGATGCCCGGCTGGCTGATAGCACCACTGTGCTTGAAACCCGGGTCTCAGCGGTGGAAGGCTAGCACAATAGGTCGCTGCCCCTCCCTTAAATATGGTATTACAGGATCAGTTACATGTTTATAGAGTTTCTATCTTTCTGTCACAGGATATTCGTCGATGCCTCCAACATGCTTCATCTTCTGTGGGAACTTCTCCTCCGCCCCGTATGGCAAGAATCAGGTCAAGTCACTTAAAGGTGAGGTCTTTAAAAGCTTGATTTGTCTTTCATGTCCTTCATAGGCATACATTGTATTTATTTATTTATACAGTTACATGGGTTTAAGCCAGCAAGTCAAAACAATTACATCACCAGGACGGGGGTTTGGGTTAAACCAGCCCTACTGCTAGAGCACTGATCTGTAAAATGCGATCATCCGAAACGGCGAGGGTTTATATGTGGGTTTTTTTGTGTTTCAGAGTCATTAAAAGCACTAGCTGATCTGATTTGCGAACATCCCAACATCCACAACAGGTAAGATCCTAATTTTTACATCGAGTCAACTCAAAATTCTTCCCGATTGAGCAGAACAGTGCTGACCTGTGACCGTGATGTTGCTCGTTTGCAGTAATTTATATTATAATAAAATTATAATTTGATTGCTCATATCATACATTTTTACGCTGCGCTGTCATGTTTTTCTGTCAATGCAGCAGCCGCTTTGTGTTCGTTCCTGGCCCTGAAGACCCTGGACCCAGCACTATTCTACCCAGGTAAGGCGTCATACTCTGTGTTATTTTATTAAAAACATTCCGGCATAATTAAATGTCCAGTGCCATATTTGAATAGTCACAATTTAAAAGCGTGATCTGTTAGGGAAGTCTCAGGTGTTGTGGCAGTTTTAATCAACTCCTCAACTCCAAATAAAAATGACATGGAACAGTTGTCACTTGTCAAGGTTGGAAAGAAAACCCATAGGCTTATATGAAATCTGTCCACGTGGTCGGATGTAATCCAAGATCCACCAGCTGTTTACAGTCGAGCAAGCTTTACATTGCCATGTGTGTGCTGTTCTGTTGCACATGCTGTCTAGCTTTAAGTAAACTTTAAACATGAACCTCATTGCTTATGCTGTATGTTTTTCAGACCTCCTTTGGCTGAACACATCACTGAGGAATTTAGACAGCGCGTCCCTTTCTCCGTCTTCACCACAAACCCGTGCAGGTATGAATCTGTTCCTTTTATTTTTTATGTTTAGACATTTTTGTATTTACAATTGCAGCATTTAGCTGATACTTTTAGGTAGAGCGACTTGCAGTAAAGATTTCTAATCTCCACGCTTAAAGCACAATTTTATTACGAATAGAGGTGGGCTTACGAATGGAGGTGGTTTACAAATAGAAGTGGTTTACGAGTACAGGTGTGTTACAAATAGAGGTGGTTTACGAGTACAGGTGTGTTACAAATAGAGGTGGTTTAAAAATACAGGTGTGTTACAAAAACGAGTGGAATACAAATGGGGTGGTAAATGGGAATGGGTGGGTTAGGAATAGAGGTGGGTTATGAATACAGGTGTGTTACAAAAATGGGTGGGATATGAATGGGGTGGTAAATGAAAATGGGTGGGTTACGAATAGAGGTGTTATGAAAACGGGTGGGATACGAATGGGGGTGGTAAATGAAAATAGATGGGTTACGAATAGAGGTGGGTTACGAAAATGGGTGGGTTATGAATAGGGGTGGTATATGAAAAAACAGGTGGGTTATGAATAGAGGTGGGTTATAAAATGGGTGGGTAATGAAAACAGGTGGGTTACTAAAATGGGTGTGTGCCATAAAAACTGAAAACAGGTGTTTTTTTTTTTTTGTTTGTTTTTTTTTGTTTTTTTTGTGCATTTTTTTTTTGCATTTTTTTTTTTTTTTGCGTTTTTACCCCAATTTTCCCCCAGTTTAGTCATATCCAAGTACCCGATTGCATTATGCTACATAAACAATAACAGCAACAAATAAAGAAACAGCTGTCACTCATTAATTAAATGTATTTTATATAGTGTTTTTGATTTGTGGCAGAATTGTATCAGCTGACTGCAGGACACATTTTAGGTCCCAAAAATAGGACAAGTCCGGTAAAAAGAGGACGTGTGGTCACCCGATTATAATTATTATTATTGTCATGTCAGGATCCAGTACTGCAGTCAGGAGATAGTGGTGATCCGAGAAGACCTGGTCAACAAGATGTGTAGGAACTGTGTGAGGCTCCCCAGCAGCAACCTGGACATCCCAAATCACGTGAGTCCCTTTTACTCTGAATCAAGAATCTGTCAACAGTCACCCTGTTACCACCCGCAGTCTCATTGTTAACACCCACTGTTTAATTGCACTGCCCAAACTCACTGTTACTGCCCTTCCATTACTGACTGTACTGCTCATCCTGCTCATTACCTGTTCCCGCCCACTTTCACTCAGCTTCTTCGCCCACCCTTATCAGTTTTACCTGGTACCGCCCACTATCACCCACAATTGCCCACTATCACCCACTTGACTGTTCCCACCCATTCGTTCATCATCCAGAGCTACTGCCCTCCTTATGGACTGTTACCGCCCACTACCAGTGCTACTGCCCCTCCTGTATGACTGTTCCCGCCCACTTTCACTGTTTGTCTGCCCACCCTTATTAATGTTACTTGTTACCGCCCATCGCCCAGTGCTTCCACCCTCTCTTTCACTTTCATTGTTACCTGTTACTGCTCATCATCACTTGGTGTTACTGCCCTCCTTTAAGACTGTTACCTCCCACTGTCACTCAGTGTCCCCACCCACTTTTATTAGCTGTACCACCTATAGTCACTTAGTGTTAGACTGTCAGTTAGACTGAATTTGAGGAAACTGTTTGCAGCGTTGACCGTTTATATTATCTTGTGTTTTTATAGTTTGTGAAGACCATCTTGTCGCAGGGTCATTTGACTCCACTTCCTCTCTACGTCAGTCCGGTGTATTGGGCGTACGACTACGCCCTGCGTGTCTATCCTGTACCTGACGTCATTGTCTTCGCTGATAAATACGACCCCTTCAGCATCTCCAACACAGAATGTCTCTCTGTTAACCCGGTAACTCACCTACTGGTTACTCATGATGCGTACGTTACTTTTACTACACTAATTTTAGATCAGTAATTTTTAATAGCAACCAATTTGTTATCTACTTGCACAGGGCTCTTTTCCAAGAAGTGGATTTTCCTTCAAGGTGTACTATCCATCAAACAAAACGGTGGAGGACAGGTATTCAACTTTAATTCTTATTATTTATTCTATAAAAATATTCAGTCACTCAGGCAGTACAGAGGTCTAATGTTCTAGCTTCCACCGCTGACGACCATTTAGGCGCCTAGTCTGTCATTATTGGCTTTTTGTTTGTAGGGTAGAGGGGGTTCTGGTCTTGGTCAATCGAATATGCTCTCTGTACACTATACTGTGCTCTGTGAGAAGTATTTGGGTGGCACAGCAGTCTTATGACTTAGGAAGGGCAGGCTGTATAGGGAGTCACTTCGTTGTCGCTGCAACTTTGATGCCTACTGGCTGATCGTGAAGCATCATGTGTTCTCTATATTTTAAAACTCTCTATACAGTCGAACCTCAATTTAACGGATTTACCAGACAAAATCTGGAAAATCGAATGTCCGGTCCGATTGATATTCCTGTGGGAAGCAAAACAAGACCAGTAGTTCAGTAATCGTCTGCTAGCTGGCACACATCTCTCTGTTTACATGGGCTTTATTTTGTCAGGAGGCTCACTTTGTTCCTGCTTTTTTCTCAGTGTTTTAGGCTTCATTTTTGCAAGTTCTAGCGCTTAGTTATGCACCAGCGCTGCTCCAGTAGCCACCAGCAGTGCTTCAGACTCGGAATAATAGAAACCAAGAGCCACATTGTGATGGCTAGACGACTGGGTCAGAGCATCTCCAAGACTGCAGCTCTTGTGGGGTGTTCCCAGTCTGCAGTGGTCAGTATCTATCAAAAGTGGTTCAAGGAAGGAACAGTGGTAAACCGGCGACAGGGTCATGGGGGGCCAAAGCTCGTTGATGCATGTGGGGAGTGAAGACTGTAGCTCAAATTGCTGAAGAAGTTCTGATAGAAAGGTGCCAGAATACACAGTGCATCACAGTTTGTTGCTTATGGGGCTGCAAAAGGGGGACACAATATTTATACATAAACATTAAAAAACGTGGCTGGGGAGGCAATCAGTAATGGTGCCCAACACTAATCCCTGAGTGAACCCATATCAATCGGGCAGCCACTACCCATGTGTAGTCAGGGTCGGGATCTGCAGCAGCAGAACTATGTAACTGGATATGACTAGACTGTGAGACAAAAGAAAATGCATTAATAGAATAATAACAATGAAGCAGTTATTGAAGATGAATGTTTTTTTTTTTGTCTTTACAGCAAATTACAAGGACTTTGAAAGGACGCCGAGCATTTGGAGCGTGTGGTGACAGATTTATTATGCTTGTAAGAGACTCTAAGAGAGAAAAGTGTAAAGTGAGTGTAATGAATGTTTTCCTGTATTTTGTTTGTAATCTCTGTATGTGTATATATCTGAATACATTCTCATTTTGTAGTCAAATTAAAGTATTTTAGAAAAAAAAAACCTTTCTTTTTCTTTTTTATAGATTACTTGAATGCATTTATGGGCTGTCAGTGGGGAATAGCTGCACATTTGTTATCTAGTGATCATCGTGCACTTGTTATGGACATTTATGCACACTTACTCGTTTAAAATCACACATTTGGGAAGAAAATTGGGTTTCAGCCACCGCATCCATCAGATGTAGCCAATCACGACTGTATGTAGGTGCCCGGTCATCCAATAGCAACGATGGGGATTCTAACCCCAGAAGACATTAACAATTACAGCTGCTTCTGAGTGTTGAAGCTACACTATATGGCTAAAGGTATGTAAGGGTCTGATTCCAATAACAGTGGCATTGTTACGGAGTTGCATCCCGTCTGGGCTATAAATTTTAGCTTTGTCATGAAGAAAGAAATTATGTGGTTAAAACAGGCTGATTTGTGGATGCTAATCAATCAACCATCACTAACGTTAGGTATAATAACTACGTTACTTGGCAAGTTAGTTGGCCACACATTCACACAGCACATCAAAGTGTCAGTTATTGTAGCGATTCACGTGTAGCGTTGTAGACTGTATTAGCTTTGACTTATTGCTTATTCATATTATATCCTGTATAGCTGTACTTGCTTATAATAAGCATCCAATAGCAGCAATAGGGATTCAAACCCTGGTTCCCATTAATAGCGGGCTAGCGTAATTTACCTTTGTGCCACCCGAGTGCCCTTTTGCTTCAGATATCAAGAGATTGAACCCGCTGCGTGCTTCACGAGAGCCGTTAGGTTCTCTTGTATCTCAGAGGATTAGACATTTCACTGTTTAAATTTGTCTTTATTTCCAGTGCAGATTCTGTGAAGTGGAAACTGTGAGCGGATTAAGGTTCAGTAGCTGAAGTCTGCACACCAGGGCTTTACATCTGCTTAGCGTCTTGAATTAGATAAACATGCACGCGGGCCGCAGGACAAATTGAAACAGAAGTTTTAGGTTGAGCTACAAAAACAGATTATTCACTGGGTTTTGGACAGCATATCTTTCTCATTCAATTAAAGTTGAATTCAGCTCTGAATTTCTAGTGGCTGTCGAAACTGGTCATTGGTTGTAATGTAATACAACCAGCATTCATTTAAAAAAGTCCAGCATTCAAATTGGTGGCAGTTAAATAGAGTTTTCTACCCCAGCAAAGCTACAAATATTCTAGACATGGCACCCAACCATCTAAATAACACTGAATATAAATTACACTAAATATAAATAACACTATAAAATACACTGAAATAACATTAAATATAAATAACACTGAATATAAATAACACTAAATATAAATAACACTAAATATAATTAAGTTCTGAATATAAATAACAGTAAATATAAATAACACTAAATATAATTTAGTTCTGAATATAAAAAAGACTAAATAACAGTAAATATAAATAACATTAAATATAATTTAGTTCTGAATATAAATAAGACTAAATATAAAATATTAAATATAAATAACACAATATAAATAACAGTAAATATAAATAACTTTAAATATAATTTAGTTCTGAATATAAATAAGACTAAATATAAATAACATTAAATATAAATAAGACTAAATATAAATAACATTAAATATAAATAAGACTAAATATAAATAACATTATATATAAATAACATTAAATATAAATAATACTAAATATAAATAACACTAAATAATAATAACATTAAATATAAATAACACTAAATAATAATAACACTAAATAATAATAACACTAGATATAAATAACATTAAATATAAATAACACTAAATATAAATAACATTAAATATAAATAACATTAAATATAAATAACACTAAATATAAATAACATTAAATATAAATAACATTAAATATAAATAACAGTAAATATAAATAACATTAAATATAAATAACACTAAATATAAATAACATTAAATATAAATAACACTGTACAAAATTGATCGAAGTTACTAAAACAGGTAGCAGACGTTAGTCGGATGTAAACAGACGTAAAGTTTGGAAAGCAGACACACATCATGCATTGCTCAGGAAGTCGATATAGGAGAAGAACAGAAAACATCACAACGCATAGATTTCTGTTGATA
Source organism: Trichomycterus rosablanca (assembly GCF_030014385.1). Lineage (NCBI taxonomy): Eukaryota > Metazoa > Chordata > Actinopteri > Siluriformes > Trichomycteridae > Trichomycterus > Trichomycterus rosablanca. The sequence continues at coordinate 3,791,571 of NC_086000.1, read as the reverse complement.
CGATTATGGTTGTACTTTATTAAATCGTTATTTCTGCCATTACAATACACTACCCAACCCCCCCCCCCCCCCCCCCCATATACCCACACACAATGTTCAGTTCAACACAGATTTATTTAGTGTAGGTCAGTTCTCATCAGATCAGTTAAAAATGAACTCAGTTGCGTGATTAAATTGATAAAGATTTCAGACACTGGTTATATGCAGGGGCGACTCGGTGCTCCACGTACACGCGTGCTAATCACGGCGCCAAACGCCACGACAGCAAGATTTATGAGTCGGACCCACAAACGAGCCGAGGGAATTACAAAGTGAATGCGAAGCAGCAAAGGGAAATTAACTTAAAGTTTTAATGGCTTGTTTAAAGCTGTTACAGCAGGCAACACTAAGTGGGTTCGACTGTAGATGGTCACTCAGGAGAGAGAGAGGGAGAGAGGGAGGGAGAGGGAGATTTACATCAGCAGTAAATTAATACACAGAAAAGATTGTACTTCTTAATTTCTGCACGGCTGTCAGGAACAGCGGGCACGTTTCACTCACGACTCCAGTAAGAACTTAGATTGTGCTCTCTGGGTGAATGGGGTGTTATTAGGGCCGTCAGTCTGAGCCTCAAGGGAAGAAAAATATTAGTAATACATTAGGAAAGAAGATTTTTATGTGATGATGATGTGAAGTTGACTATGTAGAAAAGTACACAGATGTCATTTGTTTTTTAAATCCTTAATAAATAAAGTTAAAAGTGCAAAACATTTATTGAAGATTTAAAGAACCAGAGTCCAGTTGTAAATCAAATTAATTCCTGGAATGACAACTGAGGAGGGCTTTGCACCACCGTCCACCAGAGGGTGCTCTTCACAGTTCATGAAGGTCAAGGTGCACTCAGCCATGTGCTTTCACTGAAGAGTGATTGTGCTTCTGTTCTACAGATCCAGGTGAGAATAAAGCACTACACACTGAATGTGAATTTGTTCTCCAGGTGTAAGATGATGTTCTTACATATGTGGACAGTTGGAGAAGTTTGGTTTAACCCTTTAATGGTCTCACCAGGAACATGACACACGTCAACCAAGCAGATCTGGTTCGAACAGGATTATTTAAATACAGCTTATTATTACCCAAGTATTTAGACTCTAAGTAAGCTCAACCAAACCAAACCAGGTTAAACAGAGCATTAAAGGCTTACATGTTCCCAAGCACTGATTTTTAGACTCATGTTGTGGTATAAACCGATCAGCCATAACATTAAAACCACTCACTGTCCATGTTATCAGCTCCACTTACCATATAGAAGCACTTTGTAGTTCTACAATTACTGACTGTAGTCCATCTGTTTCTCTACATGCTTTGTTAGCCCCCTTTCATGCTGTTCTTCAATGGTCAGGACCCCCACAGGACCACCACAGAGCAGGTATTATTTAGGTGGTGGATCATTCTCAGCACTGCAGTGACACTGACATGGTGGTGGTGTGTTAGTGTGTGTTGTGCTGGTATGAGTGGATCAGACACAGCAGCGCTGCTGGAGTTTTTAAATACCGTGTCCACTCACTGTCCACTCTATTAGACACTCCTACCTGGTTGGTCCACCTTGTAGATGTAAAGTCAGAAACGATCGCTCATCTATTGCTGCTGTTTGAGTTGGTCATCTTCTAGACCTTCATCAGTGGACACAGGACGCTCGCTGCCCACGGGGCGCTGTTGGCTGGATATTTTTGGTTAATGGACGATTCTCAGTCCAGCAGTGACAGTGAGGTGTTTAAAAACTCTGATCCACTCATACCAGCACAACACACACTAACACACCACCACCATGTCAGTATCACTGCAGTGCTCTGAATGATCCACCACCTAAATAATACCTGCTCTGTGGTGGTCCTGTGGGGGTCCTGACCATTGAAGAACAGCATGAACTGGGGTGACAAAGCATGCAGAGAAACAGATGGACTACAGTCAGTAATTGTAGAACTACAAAGTGCTTCTATATGGTAAGTGGAGCTGATTAAATGGACAGTGAGTGTAGAAACGTATGAATGGACGTTCTAGTATTAATTCATAATTAGAAGCGTTTCATGAACCCTGTGCTGCTGCTGCTTGTGTTGTTGTGGAGTAATGATATATCTGCTACTCTGGAGCTTTGACTAAATGAGCTAAACTGTTCAGGCCTGATATTGTGGTGACACGGCGGAGCCGGTTTGATTTATCGTTCGAGCGTGCTCGGGTGAAATAGATTTCAATTTTTCTAATTTGTTCATGGCTCATTAAAGCGTCCTGCCTCTCCAGTATAAGTAGCAGATACTGGTGATTATTGCTAATTAGCCCGAGTTGAACTGATGCACGTGTCCAGCTAGCTTAGCATATGTACAGATGAGAGTTTGGGCTGGGGCTTGTGAGGTAAACCAGGGTGGAGACCCAACAGTGGCAACCTGGCAGTGGTCGGGCTTGAACCAGCAACCATCCGATTATTAGTCCAGTACCTTAATCGCTAGTAATTATATTTACATTTGACATTTAGCAAACAACATACAGCACTGTGACAGTGTACAGCCTAAGCAATTGAGAGTTAAGGGCCTTGTTTAAGGGCCCAACAGTGGCAACCTGGCAGCAGTGGGGCTTGAACCAATGACCATTTGATTATTAGTCAGGTACCTTAATCGCTAGTAATTATGTTTACATTTGACATTTAGCAGACGCTGTTTATCCAAGACAACATACAGCACTGTGACAGTGTACAGCCTAAGCAATTAAGAGTTAAGGGCCTTGCTTAAGGGCCCAACATTGGAAACCTGGCAGCAGTGGGGCTTGAACCAGCGACCATCCGATTATTAGTCCAGACAGAAGCATCCTTTTTACAAATGAAGGGCATTCGTAGCCTAGCGATTGTTTTGGATAAATGTGTCTGCTAAATGTCAAATGTAAATGGCAATACTAGCAATTAAGGTACTGGACAAGTAATCAGATGGTCATTGGTTCTAGCCCCACCCTTAAGCAAGGCCCTTAACACTCAATTGCTTAGGCTGCACACTGTCACAGCTGTATGTTGTTTTGGATAATACGTCTGCTAAATGTCAACACTAGCAATTAAGGTACTGGACTAATAATCGGATGGTCATTTGTTTAAGCCCCACTGCTGCCAGGTTGCTCTTAACTCTATGTTTCTTAGGCTGTATATTGTATCAGTGCTGTATGTTGTTTTGTATAAAAGCAGATGCTAAATGTCAATACTAGCGATTAAGTTACTGGACTAATAATCGGATGGTTGCTGGTTCAAGCCCCACTGCTGCCAGGTTGCCACTGTTGGGCCATTAAGCAAGGCCCTTAACTCTCAGTTGCTTTGGCTGTACACTGTCACAGTGCTGTATGTTGTTTTGTATAACAGCGTCTGCTAAATGTCAATATTAGTGATTAAGGTACTGGACTAATAATCAAATGGTCATTGGTTCAAGCCCCACTGCTGCCAGGTTGCCACTGTTGGGCCCTTAAGCAAGGCCCTTAGTTCTCAAATGCTTAGGCTGCTTTTTAGGGTCAGGCACTTCCTCGCTAAGGTCTTCAATAGGGTTGAGGTCGGGTCTCTGCACTGGTCATTAAAGTTCTAAACAAGCGTACAAGAATATAAATTCATATTATTGATTCAACACCGAATGATGAGGACATGGGAGTGTTTTTATATTAGCCAATCCAACTGCTGGTGTGAGTAAATGAGGGAAAATAATTGGAATAATAAAAAAATAGACAAGCATTAGAAAAACATTGGCAGCAAACCTTTATGTTGTGCTTTTAAATTCATGCAGTCAAATTAGCCCTGTTTATATGGGCAAATATTGATTTACCGTAGGCGTAACTTAGATGTCTGTGGCCAAATCAATAGGACTAATAGGACTCACTTTTGGCAAGGAGTCTGAATTCCAATTATTCAGTCCATTTTATCAGCTCCACTTACCATATAGAAGCACTTTGTAGTTCTACAGTTACTGACTGTAGTCCATCTGTTTCTCTGCATGCTTTGTTAGCCCCCTTTCACTCAGTTCTTTAATGGTCAGGACCACCACAGAGCAGGTATTATTTAGGTGTTGGATCATTCTCAGCACTGCAGTGACACTGACATGGTGGTGGTGTGTTAGTGTGTGTTGTGCTGGTATTAGTGGATCAGACACAGCAGCGCTGCTGGAGATTTTAAACACCTCACTGTCACTGCTGGACTGAGAATAGTCCACCAACCAAAAATATCCAGCCAACAGCGCCCCGTGGGCAGCGTCCTGTGACCACTGATGAAGGTCTAGAAGATGACCAACTCCAACAGCACCGATAGATGAGCGATCGTCTCTGACTTTACATCTACAAGGTGGACCAGCTAGGTAGGAGTGTCTAATAGAGTGGACAGTGAGTGGACACGGTATTTAAAAACCTCAGCAGCGCTGCTGTGTCTGATCCACTCATACCAGCACAACACACACTAACACACCACCACCATGTCAGTGTCACTGCAGTGCTGAGAATGATCCACCACCTAAATAATACCTGCTCTGTGGTGATCCTGTGGGGGAACTGACCATTGAAGAACAGCATGAAAGGGGGCTGCCTAAGCATGCAGAGAAACAGATGGACTACAGTCAGTAATTGTAGAACTACAAAGTGCTTCTATATGGTAAGTGGAGCTGATGAAATGGACAGTGAGTGTAGAAACAAGGAGGTGGTTTTAATGTTATGGCTGATGGGTGTAAATTCCTATTATTGATGCTGGCAATGGGTGTGGTTGGAACAGCCGAACTTTTGGTGCCCCTTATGAGCTTGCAGTGCTGTGACAACACAGCGAATGTTTATTTTCTCATCTCTCTCTCTGCGATGTGATGTGATCGGTACTTAGCATTTTGAAATTGGTTAATTATGATTCAGGCTAAATTGATTTTTTAATGAAACTCTACAGGCGTAATATCGCTCCTGTAGCTTGATTGAAACCAGAAATGAACATCTGGTGCTTTGCTGGATAAAGAATTCTACATCCCATAGAAAACACATACAGTGTTGTAAAACGTTGTTCTCTCATTTCATCATGGGTGTTAATATTAACCTAATATCTCAGCTTTGTGGCTGTTACAGTCTTTTCTGTAAGCCCATTCAGTCAGAAGATTATTGTGTGCTCAGACTCTGTTCTTGGCCACTGGTGTTCTGTGAAGGAGTGTGGTAGGTTTACCAAGTGTTGGAGGCTTGCAAGAAGAACAGAAGCTCAAAAATCCAGGTTTCAAGTTTTATATTTATACAACGCGTTAAAATAAAACCACAGCTGGTTGCTATAAGTAACCCTATTGACGTCAGTCTACAAAAAGGCTGTTACGGCCGCTCAGGTGGCGCAGCGGTAAAAACACACGCTGGAACCAGAGCTGGGATCTCGAATACATCGTATCGAATCTCAGCTCTGCCTGCCGGCTAAGGATGAGCGGCCACATGAACAAAGATTGGCCTGTTGTTCAGAAATGGGCGGGACTAAGCCGGATGGGGTCTCTCTCTCTCATAACTGGTGCAATTACGACCTCTGCTGGCTGATTGATGGCGCCTGTAAACAGTAAAAAACAAAAAAGAGTCGACTCAGAAGACTTGACTCACTTTTAATCTCATGAATGCTGAAGGTACAATATTGCCAAAGCAGCTGCAAACAGTAATAAACAATATATAAAAGAAACAGTGGTAATAAACATATTAAAAATACACTGGCAGATAGACAGATATAAATACTGATAAAATCTATAGAACCTCAAGTAAACAGTAATAAACAATAATAAACAACTAGAGCATGAGTCTATAATACTGCACTAATTCCAGTGAGACTAGATTGTTCTATTAGAGGTCAGCTGTCGTCTCTCAGCTTGTGCCAGGCTGTTACAAACTATGCTGCTATCAGCCTCAACAGCCTCTTTTCTCCTAATAACCAACCCAGTTTCTCTGTGTTCTTCATCTAGAGAAACTCCAGAGAAAAGCTACTGATTTTGCTGTAGAATGGATTTCTGATTGAGTCGTATTTGGAACATTGTGTTATGAAGTGCATGTCACAGTGAGAACACTGTCTGGACTCTTTCTGTGTCCACCACTGTCCCGTTTCGATGGCCAGACCGTGAATGTTGAGTCTGTACTTGGTGTTTTTCCACTGTCTGTTGTCTTTGATATCAGTCAGGTAATAATGGTCAGCTAGCACTGAAGTTTGCTGTGTTGTTTTGTGGTTTCAGTCCAGTGTGTGATGTGTTTTTGTTGTTGGTTGGTTGATGAGGTAATTGTTATAAGTCTCTCTCTATTTAACCACAACCTCCTTTCATGGGGACCAGCCTGCCTCATAGTTATTTTCTCATACCATTTTTGTTTTCTTTGTGCTTGGTTGCGCACTTATCTTCACAAACAGTGCAGGTTACAGAAAAATGGCGCAAACTGGCTACTGATGAATGAAAACTTTTTAGATTAGCGGTGCTTTAGGCGGGCTGAAGCGTAGCTATGGTAACAAACATTAAATTAAAGAAACAGTGGCCACATTTCATGTTAATCCTATTGACCTGTTTGAATGAGGCACAATCTACCAGCGTGCACTGTGTGATCGACTGGTCTTGGGTATTGGGCAGCCCTGTTCTACATCAACAAATTAATAATCATAAATTAATGTATGTATATTTGTGACCCACCATATCTTCCAAAAAACCCAATTAATAAAGAACTTTCCTATAAGGGATCAATAAAGTATCTCTCTCTCTCTCTCTCTCTCTCTCTCTCTCTCTCTATCTCTCTCTCTCTCTCTCTCTCTCTCTCTATCTGTTTATCTAAAATAATTTAAACATATTTTAGAAAAGGAAGTGAGTATAAATAATTAACTTGGAGAAAAACAGCAGCTGCATAATTAATAGAATTTTAAGACCCAAGTGTATAAAAACTGCATGATTATAAATTAAATAAATGTAAAAATTGTACCTATTATTTGGCCAAATGAGGCGGCGCGGTGGCTCGGTGGGTAGCACTGTCATCTCACAGCAAGAAGGTCCTGGGTTCGATCCCCAGGTGGGGCGGTCCGGGTCCTTTCTGTGTGGAGTTTGCATGTTCTCCCCGTGTCTGTGTGGGTTTCGTCCGGGTGCTCCGGTTTCCTCCCACAGTCAAAAGACATTGTGAACTGATGAATCTTGTGTAATGAGTAACTATTGTTTGTTCCTGTCATGAATGTAACCAAAAGTGTAAAACATGACGTTAAAATCCTAATAGACAAACAAACAAACATTCGGCCAAATGTATGTGGACACCTTATCTAGCATCTCATTCCTCTACAGTGGACACCAGGGTGTATTTCTGGACCTGCGTTAATCCAGACCAGGAAGACGCTTAGTGAGAATTATTGACTTTATTTTCTTTCCACATTTCAAAACCATAAAGAGTTGGCTACTTTTATTATCTCTAGATATAAATCAATGTGTCTTGCACTCAGTGCCACTGCGACCCTGATCCGATCGATTCGACTTTTAAAGATAAACGAATTGTAATTTTCTTTCCCTCGTTTTAATCTGTTGTGAAAATGTGGAGTCGACTCTCGGAATCGATTCCATCCGTTCCCAACATCTGGGCTCGGAATGGGAGTCGACTCTGAGTATTCGGTGAATCGAATAGCCCGCTCACGCACGCCGTTGACGTCGTCGGACGCGACTGTGCGGCTCTGGCGCATCTCACCGCCCTCGGAATCGATTTCATTCACGCGTTTGTTTGCGGCGAGCTTTATTTAGCCGGCTTTAGAGGGATCCGGTGGATTTCCACGCAGCTGGGGTGGGGAAAAAAAACCGGGATGAATGGACATCAGTAGGCTGATCGCGGTCGCATCTCATCTGCTTTCCCGTCGAGTCTCGCGGTGCCTTTTTCTGTTCGGTCTCCGATTAAATGCAGAGATGCGGAGGGTGGATTCTTCGTGACATTCCACGAATCTTCCACAGATTGATGCGTTTTGGAATACACATCAGATGCCAGCACATAGGTGTATAAGAGAACTTGCATGAACGGCGAAATCTACGTGCCAGTCTGCCCCACACCCCCCACTGGATCTGTGGATCGCATTAATCACCATGAATCGGATTTTATTCCGACTGTGATTCCTGTGAGGTCGTTTGCACCGAGGATGCCAGAATGAATGCAGACACATCAGACACGTCTGTGCTAGGGAAGGTCGGATGCTTCCATCCCTCCCATCCCTCCCATCATTCATGATCTGGGATTTGTCGCTGAATTGCGGGCGCGTTTTGCGCACATCGGCGCGTTTTGCGCACATCGGCGCGTCTCCGTCCTACATGAAGCCTTTCAGCACCGAGGCAAAGCAAGCATTAATACACTGGACATGTTGACACACGCATCAAGATGGATGTAGTTTGTGCTCTCCTCTGGCTACTGGCCGTGTTTTTCAAGGGGATCCACAGCCAGGGGGTGTACGGTAAGATCAGACTAGATCACATCAGATCAGACCAAAGCTAAATGATTAATGCCAGATCTCTTATTTTTATTTTAAATGCCATCATTTGTCCTCAAGCGGTGCGAGAAAAGCCAGAGAAAAGTCGACCAGTGACATCACTGTGTCTGTCATGTTGGAAGAGACCAGTCCCTGAATTAAAGCCCAGAAATTAAGTGGTCACGTAGAGTGAACATGATTACAATTACAATTGTAACTGTACAATTACAAACAATAATAAACTGATAGACAAGCAGTCTAGATACATACTCATTAAAATACTAATAAATACTATTTAATACTAATATATATGCATAATTTAATACTAATAACCTTGAATTGATAAGACTATATCAACACCCGTCCTAATTATTATTATTATTATTATATTGAGTTCAATTTTCTTTAGTGCAGTTGTACCCGAGTGGTTAAGGTACTGAATTAGTAATCAAAAAGTCACTGGTTCAAGCTGCTCCACTGCCAGGTTGCTGCTCTTGGGCCCCTGAGCAAGGCCCTCAATTGCTCAGACTGTATACTGTCACACTACTGGATAAAGGCATATGCTAAATCCCGAAAATGCTTGTAACCCACTAAACAGTGTGACTGTTCCTCTTTAATACAACAGCTGACATGACCTTGTCTCGCGACAGCGTCTGTTAAGCGCACGTTGATTCTCGGTGGACCCCCAACACGCCTAATTAACAACGCCTACAATTAACACTTACCTCAAAACACAGCCGTTGCTGTCTGCTGGAATGAATGGTCGAAAGATTATTCATCGCCGTTGTGATCGCGGCCTCTGCTGGCTGGTCAGTGGTGCCTGCACAGAGATGGGGAATAATGGAGAGTAGTGCGTGACACTGTATGTGTTACCTATGTGATCCCTGTGTGAATCCGCCTCGTGTGAGTGAAAAGAAAGGGTCGACTACTGCACACGTGTCGGAGAGGGCGTGTGTTAAGTCAAGAATAGGAGAAACTTCTATAGACTTTCTATATAACAAAGCCGCCACCATCGTACTTCACTGTAGACGTGATGTTCTTGGGATCAAACATGCAACCTTAATGACTACAAACACGGTTATACTATACAGAGTGGTTTATTTTGGGCCGTTGCCGTCACCATTGCTTGGGGGACAAATACCTGATGACTTCTCTGTGACCATATAAATATTGTTAATTGGAAATTGATCTGCTTGGCTTTACTCCCACTCACAAACATGCAGAACATGCTAAAGTTTTGCGGTTATACTTTAGTCCAGTCCAGTTATTATTCTGTCCATGTCTGTGCTTTTTTATTTAGCAGAGTGGTTTGTTGTGGGCTGTGATTGTTGTTCCTGCTGCTCTCAGGTCATCCTGCAACTCTTTTAATTGTCTGTTTGCTCCGTTCTCAGCCTCCTTGTCATCGGTTTTAAGATATTGTGACACACCTCTTGTCTGTTGTAATCTGGGATTTTTAGGCTAACTGCTGTGTGGTTGAATCATTTTGCCCTGGAGAACTTCAGGCAGCTCTTTCACCCTCACTGTGAATGAAATAACACTTGTTGCGTGAGCTCGTTCCAGCCGATGGCACCGGCCTACCAGCATGACCTCCTGATTCCTGATTAGTGTTAATGGTTGTAAAATAAATAATCAAATAGTAGATTAAAGGTTAACGGTCGAGCTGGGGTTATATGGAAGAAATCAAATTATTAAATTAAACTCAATTACCAATTTAGTTTGGTTATTCGGTTGAATAACTAACTAAAGGGGGCATTTACTTTTAATAAATCCTCCGATAATTAAAATCAGGAGTAGTTAAAACTGTCAGGCCGGGCGCCTATACGGACAACTGGAAGAGGTAAGGACCTTCCCCAAACTAGTGCCTAGAGGTAGAAAGAAGTAGGTAGCATATAACTTTATGTTCATTTTGTCGCTTAATCTGTAGTGCGCATTTCTATTCCTGTCCACTAGGTGGTAATCTGTGCATTTCTATTCATAAGGATTAATGTAACTCCTTATTTATAAATAATTCCAGATATTTACCATGCTTGCACTGTCTGAACTTGAACCTATCCAATTCCCCTGAGCACTCGCTGGCTAGTAAGACCGTAAAGTTGCTTGCGTCTTCTTGACACCAGCCAGCAGCTGATTCCTGCATTAGAACAAATTGAGATCCCGGCCGTCTTACCCTACCAGACGGTAGAAATCGCAGTCGCAGCGGCTTTCCCGTGACCGGTTGTGTCTGTGGTTGTGTTGTGTCCTACCAGTTCAGCTGGAAGGACGGAATAAACTGGCGCATTCACTGAAAAATTTATACAGCCGGACTGATGACTGGCGAGGTGAATATGTACTGACCACCAGGGGGCATCACAGATAGCCGGCTGAACATTTCATTTATGTTTGAATTTCAGCCACAGAAATGCGCCAGTGACTACATTTCCCAGACTCCTTTGCACTGCTTAGCTAATGAATTTGCCTAAGTGTGTAGTGTGTAGTTATGGGTGTTTTTAGCCAGAAGAATTGTAAAAACAGTTTAGGGAAGGCTTTTTCTGTGGTAGCTTAACTACACAAATGCATTTGTTTGATATGTTTAATATGAAAGACCCCATTAAACACTTTTTTGAGGACCTGGATTGTCAAATGCAAGCCAAAATGTCTCAATCAGTATCAGTGCCTAGTTTCACAAACCCTTTTTGATTAAATGGGACATACAGTGTATCACAAAAGTGAGTACACCCCTCACATTTCTGCAAATATTTCATTATATCTTTTCATGGGACAACACTATAGACATGAAACTTGGATATAACTTAGAGTAGTCAGTGTACAGCTTGTATAGCAGTGTAGATTTACTGTCTTCTGAAAATAACTCAACACACAGCCATTAATGTCTAAATAGCTGCAACATAAGTGAGTACACCCCACAGTGAACATGTCCAAATTGTGCCCAAATGTGTCGTTGTCCCTCCCTGTTGTCATGTGTCAAGGTCCCAGGTGTAAATGGGGAGCAGGGCTGTTAAATTTGGTGTTTTGGGTACAATTCTCTCATACTGGCCACTGGATATTCAACATGGCACCTCATGGCAAAGAACTCTCTGAGGATGTGAGAAATAGAATTGTTGCTCTCCACAAAGATGGCCTGGGCTATAAGAAGATTGCTAACACCCTGAAACTGAGCTACAGCATGGTGGCCAAGGTCATACAGCGGTTTTCCAGGACAGGTTCCACTCGGAACAGGCTTCGCCAGGGTCGACCAAAGAAGTTGAGTCCACGTGTTCGGCGTCATATCCAGAGGTCGGCTTTAAAAAATAGACACATGAGTGCTGCCAGCATTGCTGCAGAGGTTGAAGACGTGGGAGGTCAGCCTGTCAGTGCTCAGACCATACGCCGCACACTGCATCAACTCGGTCTGCATGGTCGTCATCCCAGAAGGAAGCTGACGCACAAGAAAGCCCACAAACAGTTTGCTGAAGACAAGCAGTCCAAGAACATGGATTACTGGAATGCCCTGTGGTCTGACGAGACCAAGATAAACTTGTTTGGCTCAGATGGTGTCCAGCATGTGTGGCGGCACCCTGGTGAGAAGTACCAAGACAACTGTATCTTGCCTACAGTCAAGCATGGTGGTGGTAGCATCATGGTCTTGGGCTGCATGAGTGTTGCTGGCACTGGGGAGCTGCAGTTCATTGAGGGAAACATGAATTCCAACATGTACTGTGACATTCTGAAACAGAGCATGATCCCCTCCCTTCAAAAACTGGCAGTTTTCCAACAGGATAACGACCCCAAACACAACCTCCAAGATGACAACTGCCTTGCTGAGGAAGCTGAAGGTAAAGGTGATGGACTAAACCCAATTGAGCACCTGTGGCGCATCCTCAAGTGGAAGGTGGAGGAGTTCAAGGTGTCTAACATCCACCAGCGCCGTGATGTCATCATGGAGGAGTGGAAGAGGATTCCAGTAGCAACCTGTGCAGCTCTGGTGAATTCCATGCCCAGGAGGGTTAAGGCAGTGCTGGATAATAATGGTGGTCACACAAAATATTGACACTTTGGGCACAATTTGGACATGTTCACTGTGGGGTGTACTCACTTATGTTGCAGCTATTTAGACATTAATGGCTGTGTGTTGTTATTTTCAGAAGACAGTAAATCTACACTGCTATACAAGTTGTACACTGACTACTCTAAGTTATATCCAAGTTTTATTTCTATAGTGTTGTCCCATGAAAAGATATAATAAAATATTTGCAAATATTACTCACTTTTGTGATACACTGTAACTCCCACGAGCACACTTTAAAATCTTTTCAATAGCTTTCTAGATGAATTATTCTCCATATTTGTGCCAGTGATATTGAATCATGCTCAGGTGTCCACATACTTTTAGCCACATACCTAAACGATCTTGAGCTCACGAACCCTGGTGGTGCTGTCGACCTGCCCTGCTTGAACGGGCTTTGCCGCTTCGTAGAGCTGCCTGCCATCAATCGTACATCGTGCTAGTCTCGGCTCTCCCCGGCCAGTTTTTTTCTCTCCCAATTTTGCATTGTCAGTTTGTCTTCTGCTGCTGGTGGATGCCCGATTCCGGTCGAGGTGGGTATACTGCTGCTCACCCCTCCTCCGACCCGCATGCAGCCCTTCGCGGAACCCTTTTTCATCTATGCACTCTGCACAGGCGTCTCTATCCGCCAGTCAGGGTCCTTACACAGCGTTTGAAGACCCCACCCACGTAGTTCGGTCATCCCGCCCAGGCAGAACCGTGTCTGCTGCAGGCACTGCCAATTATGCTCGAAAGGTGGCAACGTTCAGAATGTTGGCGCTGGTGTAATAGGGCAATATCCCACTGCGCCAACTGGGCACCTAGCCATTTTTCTTTTAACCAGGAGGGTACAGGGGTGCACTGAAAGGCCAGTCCCCAGAGTACAAGCGAAAACCTCTGAATCTTCATTTTCACTCTGAATATTTGCAAATTGTGACCGATTTCCTTTAACAGTTTGACTCATTTGAGGTTTATGAGATGAAAATGACCTTTAAATTGCACATTCGTGGCTAAATTGCCGGACCGAGGTGTAGAATCGACGGCCAAGACGCCGAATGTTCATTTTTTTGTCCATTATCCTCATCGCTGCAGTTACGACTCCAACAATCAGAGCTCGGCGTACAGCGATGGCGCTGCTGATAAAGAAATTGGAACATTTTTTTTACTCTACAGCACTAAGAATCCAGGAGCTTTTATGTTCTTTATGTTTTTTTATTTGCAGCCTACATGTTTCCTGTTTGCGAACCTCAAAAGCGGTTTAATGAGCGAAAGCCGAGCTCTTGAAAAATAATTGTGTTCCCCGCGCGATCTTGTGGGATTTCATAAAGGCTGAGCGTGCACTTCCTAGGAGCTTATTTATACTCCGGCAATTTGTTTTCATTCCAGATTCGTTTAGTGAATCCGGGACTTGTTGAGGTGTTTTTTTTTCCTAGTGTAGATGGTGAATATTTTATAGTCGGGTTACGTGATGCAACGTAATGCAATATTGCAAACGGAGCCATAACAGGACTTTACCAACATGCAACTTAATTTACATTTTTACATTACATTTTCAGCATTTAGCAGATGCTTTTATCCAAAGCGACTTACACAATGAGCAATTGAGGGTTAAGGGCCTTGCTCAAGGACCCAACAGTGGCAACTTGGTGGTGGCGGGGCTTGAACCGGCAACCTTCTGTTTACTAGTCCAGTACCTTAACCACTGAGCTATCACTGGCCACTATTTAATCCTATTGCGAACCTATTTAATTTAATCCTTTTATTAAAAATACAAACAATAATCTACCCTACACTCACTGACTGACCACTGTATTAACAACACTATACACTGGCACCTTGAGTATGTTGAGTTTAAAAGGCGTTGAGTTTCAAGGTATTTTTTCCCATAAGGATGTATGGGAAACCTGTTAATGAGTGCCATAGTCTCATCAGCCATAACATTAAAACCACCTCCTTGTTTCTACACTCACTGTCCATTTTATCAGCTCCACTTACGTAGTTCTACAATTACTGATTGTAGTCCGCCTGTTTCTCTACATGCCTTTTTAACCTGCTTTCATGCTGTTCTTTAATGGTCAGGACCCCCACAGGTATTATTTGGGTGGTGGATCATTCTCATTCTCAGCACTGCAGTGACATGGTGGTGGTGTGTTAGTGTGTGTTGTGCTGTGTTATGTCCACTCACTGTCCACTCTATTAGACACTCCTACCTAGTTGGTCCACCTTGTAGATGTAAAGTCAGAGATGATCGCTCATCTATTGCTGCTGTTTGAGTTGTTCATCTTCTAGACCTTTTTCTAGATCAGTGGTCACAGGATGCTGCCCACAGGGCGCTGTTGGCTGGATATTTTAGGTTGGTGGACTATTCTCAGTCCAGCAGTGACAGTGAGGTGTTTAACAACTCCATCAGTGCTGCTGTGTCTTATACAAAGAACTACAAAGTGCTTCTATATGGTAAGTGGAGCTGATAAAATGGACAGTGAGTGTAGAAACAAGGAGGTGGTTTTAATGTTATGGCTGATCAGTGTATTTTAGGCTAATGTAAAATCATCAGATTTGATTTGGATCTGGAGACTGGGAGGGGCGATGAAAGGAGACTGAATTAACTCTCATCAGTTTTTAGTCACATGTAAAATGTGGGGTTCCAATCCTGTGTGCTATTGGCCGACGGGCGTCCACACAGACACAGACACGATTGGCTGCCCTAACCTCTCTCAGTGTCAGTCTCAAGTCTGGACAAAACATCAGGTATTAACAAAGCCTTGCTGCACACAGAGCTGCCGTTCACTGGATGTTTTTTGGCAAGATCATAGGAAAGGCTTACTTGAATGATTTCCCTTGCTTGGCTTTGGAGTAAATGGGCACAAATTCCCACAGACACTCTAAAACATGATCTTATCATAGTGGTAGCAAATTTTATTAAAGTATGTTTTTGGAATGGAACGTCCAATGAGCTAATGATCAGGTGTCCACATACTTTTGATCATACAATATATCACACTGGTAATTTCCTCAGCTAACAAAGTTTCCTGACGTTTCCTGACGTTGGGAATAATTAGCATGCAGCCCGAACAGCCGTTTTGCAGATTCCCATTTCCTTTACGAGCCATTTCTTCACCAGTTGTGTTCGCTACCAGGAGACCACTTCATGTTTTGCTTTCTAAAGCAGAAATCATTATCTGTGTAAACTCAAAAGCAATGGGTGTAAACAAAGCTCGTTACTGGCAGAACGGGGCGGCGCTGCCAATACGGGTCGGAACCAGAGAGGAGAAATATCGCACGGTTCTTGTTGGTTGGCCGGTGAGCGTTAGAGGGATGTCTAACGTCCAACATCCCATTAAAAATGAACAGACATCACATGGCTTCTTTTTGGATTTGAATCTTGTCCGAAATCTGCGCCTGACACCCGTTTTTGGAACTAGATATGACTATAGGGCTCCATGCATCTGCTAGACTTTTCCAGCCTCCACGCCAAGCCTCCAACTTGTCAAACCATGGCCTTCCCTAACTGTTCAAGATCTTTGAGGTTGGCCGGGCACCCAACAGGCATCGTTGGCTGTGTCTGTCGGAGAAAGGGTTGGACGGGTTTTTATTAATTAAACTTATTGGCACTTCAACCTTATAAGGTAAGCTGTAGCCTAGTGGTTAAGGTACTGGACTACAAGCCCCACCACTGCCAGGTTGCTGCTGTTGGGCATGGGTAGAGGATTCCCACAAGGCATAGCGTGACCAACTATATGGTATGGCGTCTGTTTAGGTCACGTCACTGGAGGTTTTCAGTCCATTTACTACAGTTCCTGAGATTGAGGAACCGGCGCATTTATACATGTAAATACGCCACCCCAGTTCGGTTCTCATATTGTGGCTTTTGTAAATCCGGGGTTGCGGTCTTAACAACTGGGCTTTACTTTATCCTCAGGAACAGGAACAGATCTAAAGTTGCACAGCAACCCCAGAAATGGCTCCAAATTAAATAAGACAGCAGCTCGATGTCCATAATCACATTCTAGAAGGGTATCTAAGTACAATTTATCAGCTCCACTGACCATATTGGAGCACTTTGTAGTTCTACAATTACTGACTGTAGTCCATCTGTGTCTCTGCATGCTTTGTTAGCCCCCTTTCATGCTGTTCTTCAATGGTCAGGACCCCCACAGGACCACCACAGAGTAGGTATTATTTAGGTGGTGGATGATTGTCAGCACTGCAGTGACACTGACATGGTGGTGGTGTGTTAGTGTGTGTTGTGCTGGTATGAGTGGATCAGACACAGCAGCGCTGCTGGAGTTTTTAAATACCGTGTCCACTCACTGTCCCTGCTGGACTGAGAATAGTCCACCAACCTAAAATATCCAGCCAACAGTGTCCTGTGAGCAGCGTCCTAGATCAGTGACTACTGATCTAGAAGAAGGTCTAGAAGATGACCGACTCAAACAGCAGCAATAGATGAGCGATCGTCTCTGACTTTACATCTACAAGGTGGACCAACTAGGTAGGAGAGTCTAATAGAGTGGACAGTGAGTGGACACGGGATTTAAAAACTTACCACCACCATGTCAGTGTCACTGCAGTGCTGACAATCATCCACCACCTAAATAATACCTGCTCTGTGGTGGTCCTGTGGGGGTCCTGACCATTGAAGAACAGCATGAAAGGGGGCTAACAAAGCGTGCAGAGAAACAGATGGACTACAGTCAGTAATTGTAGAACTACAAAGTGCTTCTATATGGTAAGTGGAGCTGATAAAATGGACAGTGAGTGTAGAAACAAGGCTTGGTGCGTTGGAACAGGTTGTCGCCTACTTAGTTCTAGACTCGTCTCGAGGGATTTAAAAAAGTTAGGACTCCCGGAAACTTGATGTGTTACTTGTTCAGGTCTGTCCGGCTTTATTATCGACGTCTCTTGGGAATCTGCTGTGCTGTTTCTTTGTTTAATATAATAAAAATACAATAATTAAATCTAAGGTGTACTATTAGAAAACGAAGTGCCTCGGGAGAACACAGGATTTAGGAAAGTTAATACTCATCCTGCCTTTGACAAAATGCGACACTGTTTCCTAATGATACTCTATTATTTAAGTACTTTTATCTATAAATAGTGTGTGTACGTTACGTAAGCACATTTGCTGGCTAAAGGATTTGCATTCGGGCTTTGGTACCCACGATGCAGTTCAGCCGTGAGCCGTAACCGATGACTCATTGCCTTGGAAGTCTGATATAAAATAAATATCATGAGGACTAAGAACACGTGTGCAGATGTTCTCTGCCTGTTATACATTTACGAACATCTGTGCCTACTAGATCTGTCAGTAGTAGAGATGCAACAGGGCCATTTACCTCATGCTGATACCTTAAACTGATACTGACTGTAACAACTTCTTAATATTTGCATATATATTCCACTTTGTAAAACTGATTTTTCCCAGTTTGCCTCCTAATCTCGTCATATCCAGTTACCCTTTAGTGCTGCAGGCCTCCAGTGCTGACCGAGGATCACACGCCCCCTCTGACATACAGTATGTGCAGTATGTGTATTTAATACTTGCAACAGGCAGCTTCATGTGGAGATCCGTATCGCGCACGGAGAGTCACGCACCCATCCCCATGACCCCCCTGTCTCTGTGTAGACACCATCAATCAACCAGCAGCGGTTATAGGAATCCAGACTGAGGAATCCGACTGGCATTTCCGCCCTGAGATGAGCCAGTCATCGTCCTTATAGGTGCCCGGCCTGCAGGTAGCACAGCTGAGACTTTAACTCACAAGTCTGCGCCACACAAGCGCCCACAATTCCACTTTTTTTTTAAATATATTTTTTGTTTTATGCATTTTCTCCCCTTTTTTTCCTTATAGTGCGTCCAATTGCCTGATTGCGCCATGCTTCCTCTCCACCAATGCCGATCCCTGCTCTGATTGAGGAGAACGAAGCTAACCCATGCCCTCTCTGACACGTGGGCAGCAGCCGCATGCATCTTGTCACCTACACTTTGACGAGTGCTATGCGGATCAGCACTGTGTACGGAGAGACACACCCTGACAGCACTCTTTACCTGCCCGTGTGCAGGCACCATCAATCAGCCAGCAGAGGTCGTAATTGCATTAGTTATGAGAGAGACCGTATCCATCCAATCGTTGTTCATGTGGCTGCTCAGCCCAGCCGGCAGGACGAGCTGAGACTTGATACGATGTATTCGAGATCCCAGCTCTGGTGTTCCAGAGTTTGTTTTCACCCCTGCGCCACCTGAGCCGTCACAATTCCACTTTTAAATGATTCCATTTTGCTACTCCACAGCCCAGTAGAGATCGTCTTTTTGTTTGAAGAGTGGCAAAAATACAGATATTGGTAGGGCACCAATAGGAACTCTGAAAATCCTCTCCCAGCCCCAGCTCATCACCCTCACAGGGGTATTAACAGTGTCGGCTGTGTGCGGGTAGGTGCCAGGTTGGCTGAGATTTAATCCGTGTGAACACCCAGGACCCTTCAGACGGGAGCAGTTGGGATGCCATGTGCGTTAGAGTGATTATCAGACGGCCAGCGGCTCGCTCCGTCCAATCAGGGCTGTTATCGCCTTCCGCCCATGTCTCATTAGAGTGATAGTGCCAACTGGAGCTGGACGATAAAAGTGTGATTAAAGTCGGTTTCTCTGGAACGAGGTCACAGGAAGTGTTTAGCAATTAAAATAGAATCGTCTGCAGATGCAGGGTAAAGTCCAGGAGGTCCAGTCTTCATTTCCATTAATGGATCATCTGGTTCTCATGTTTTAATAGTGGTGTGTACACAGACACAGTCATACAGGAACAGGAAGGGACCTTCCACAAACTGGTGCCAAAGGTTTGAAATATATTATTTAGCTTATAGATTTGATTTTAGACAACTGTTAGACAGGATTGTGTGCTACTCTGCATAGACGTACTGCATTAGACAAAGACTGACAGTGCAGTGGGGAACTGGCAATCCATCCATTCATCCATCCATCCATCCATCCATCCATTCCTCCATCCATTTAACCCAACAATCCATTGCTTCATCCATCCATCTATCCATCACCCAACAGTCCATTCCCTGTCCATCCGTTTATTCATCCATCCAGTCCTTCATCCAACAATCCATTCCCCATCCATCCATCCATCCATTTATTCATTCAGTCTTTTACCCAACAATCCATCCATCCATCTATCTTTCACCCAACAATCCATACACCCATTCAGTCTTTTACCCAACAATTCATCCATCCATCCATCCATCCATCCATCCATCTTTCACCCAACTATCCATCCCTTCATCCATCCAGTCTTTTACCCAACAATTTATTGCTTGATTCATCCATCCAGACTTTCACCAAACAATCCATCCATCTATCCATCCATCCATCCATCCATCCAGTCTTTCACCCAACAATCCATTCCCCATCCATCCATCCACTGCTTCATCCATTCATGTATGTATATACAGTGCCTTGCAAAAGTATTCAGCCCCCTTGAACTTTTCAACCTTTTGCCACATTTCAGGCTTCAAACATAACGATATGAAATTGTAATTTTTTGTGAAGAATCAACAACAAGTGGGACACAATCGTGAAGTGGAACGAAATTTATTGGATATTTTAAACTTTTTTTTGAAATAAAAAACTAAAAAGTGGGGCGTGCAATATTATTCAGCCCCTTTACTTTCAGTGCAGCAAACTCACTCCAGAAGTTCAGTGAGGATCTCTGAATGATCCAATGTTGACCTAAATGACTGATGGTGATAAATAGAATCCACCTGTGTGTAATCAAGTCTCCGTATAAATGCACCTGCTCTGTGACAGTCTCAGAGTTCTGTTTAAAGCGCAGAGAGCATCATGAAGACCAAGGAACACACCAGGCAGGTCCGAGATACTGTTGTGGAGAAGTTTAAAGCCGGATTTGGATACAAAAAGATTTCCCAAGCTTTAAACATCTCAAGGAGCACTGTGCAAGCGATCATATTGAAATGGAAGGAGTATCAGACCACTGCAAATCTACCAAGACCCGGCCGTCCCTCTAAACTTTCAGCTCAAACAAGGAGAAGACTGATCAGAGATGCAGCCAAGAGGCCCATGATCACTCTGAATGAACTGCAGAGATCTACAGCTGAGGTGGGAGACTGTCCATAGGACACAATCAGTCGTACACTGCACAAATCTGGCCTTTATGGAAGAGTGGCAAGAAGAAAGCCATTTCTCAAAGATATCTATAAAAAGTCACCTGGGAGACACACCAAACATGTGGAAGAAGGCGCTCTGGTCAGAGGAAACCAAAATCGAACTTTTTGGCCACAATGCAAAACGTTATGTTTGGCGTAAAAGCAACACAGCTCATCACCCTGAACACACCATCCCCACTGTCAAACATGGTGGTGGCAGCATCATGGTTTGGGCCTGCTTTTCTTCAGCAGGGACAGGGAAGATGGTTAAAATTGATGGGAAGATGGATGGAGCCAAATACAGGACCATTCTGGAAGAAAACCTGTTGCAGTCTGCAAAAGACCTGAGACTGGGACGGAGATTTATCTTCCAACAAGACAATGATCCAAAACATAAAGCAAAATCTACAATGGAATGGTTCACAAATAAACGTATCCAGGTGTTAGAATGGCCAAGTCAAAGTCCAGACCTGAATCCCATCGAGAATCTGTGGAAAGAGCTGAAAACTGCTGTTCACAAACGCTCTCCATCCAACCTCACTGAGCTCGAGCTGTTTTGCAAGGAAGAATGGGCAAAAATGTCTGTCTCTCGATGTGCAAAACTGATAGAGACATACCCCAAGCGACTTGCAGCTGTAATCGCAGCAAAAGGTGGCGCTACAAAGTATTAACGCAAGGGGGCTGAATAATATTGCACGCCCCACTTTTCAGTTTTTTATTTCTAAAAAAAGTTTAAAATATCCAATAAATTTCGTTCCACTTCACGATTGTGTCCCACTTGTTGTTGATTCTTCACAAAAAATTACAATTTCATATCGTTATGTTTGAAGCCTGAAATGTGGCAAAAGGTTGAAAAGTTCAAGGGGGCTGAATACTTTTGCAAGGCACTGTATATATATAGGATGGCTGACCACTGTATGACATCCCACTCTAAAACCATGAGTGATAATCTGCATTCCCCCAGCAGGGACACATTATTATGACATTATCACGCTACAATAATAAGTACTAATAAGTATTTTTTTCACCAGGGTCCATTTGCTTATACTCAATTACGATGGTTTAGCTCACATCTCAGATCACAACAACTGATGGTGCTGCTGCTTCAGTGCTTGAGTGAAGATTTATAGCAGTGAAAGACTCGTTTCATCACCGTGCCCCTGTGCAAGGTCCTTAACTCCACTGACTTCATTTGGGATGAACTGGAATGTCAGTTATGAGCCAGGACATAGAATAGGGGGTGACTCCAAATGAATTCCCGTGCTTTTAAAACGGGACGTCCGACAAACTCGTGGTCATGCGCTCACTTCTAGGGCGGAGATCGTTATTTTAACAAGCCGTACATGCTTACCAAACGCATTGAAAAACAGTTCAGTTTCCTGAGCTGCTCGCTGGACCAGGCATCGCAGCCTCTCAAAAAAAAACTCAATCAGTCTCCAGAGTGGACTGGGCAATTATGTTTCCATCACTTGGTTTGATTGATCCAAACTGGAAACCACAACCGGTGAGCCAAGAGCTGTTTTCCCGTCCAGCATCAGCAGCGTTCCAGGAAAAGTACAGGGTGTCGTTTCTTCCGGGAAATGATGCTGTGGAAAAACGTCCTTACAAATTTGTGCTATGGGACCCCATTTTCCAAAAAAAGTTGGGGCTGTGGTTTGTTCATTCTCCTGAACCGCCTGGGTCTCATTTTTTAATGGAACAGGAAGGGACCTTCCACAAACTGTTGCCATACAGTTGGAGATATATCATTTATTTTATGGATTTGATTTTATACAGCTGTTAGCAATGAGTGTGCGCCAGTCTGCAATCCTTCTTGGCCAGCATAGATGTTGTGCATTAGGCGCATCCATCCAACCCACCAATCCATCCATTCACCCATCCATTTACTCACCCAGCCATTCATCAATTCATCCAACCCACCCATTCATCAATTCATCCAACCCATCCATTCATCCAACCCACCCATTTATCCATCATCCACCCACCCATCCATTCATCCACCCACCCAATCACCAATTCAGCCAATTCATCTATTCACCCATTCATCAATTCATCCAACCCACCCATTCACCCATCCATTTACTCACCCAGCCATTCATCAATTCATCCAACCCACTTATTCATCAATCGATTTAACTCTCCCTGACTCTCTGACCGCGAATAAAAAATGTCATTGTACTGTTCACGTGTATATGTAAAAATGATGAAGCCCTTCTTCTTAATTTTGAATTCCTCACCCCCTTTGCGGCTACAACAGCCTCCACCTCTTTTTGGAAGGCTTAAGAGATCGTACCAAACTGTTGCTACCATGTTGGAAGCAGGAAATTGATGATTGATGAATTTCTACACCTGTAGAACTCCAACTCATTTTCCATCATTCATTTGTAATCCTTGTTAAAAATGATCATGATGCCACCTCCAGCGATTCTTAAAGATCTGCACGGGTTCTTACAATACAAGCAGGAGAACATCAGCATCAACATCAGTCTCATGAAGGAAAAGGGGGGACTCGATTTTTCTAAAAATAGAATAAAAGTAGGCCAGGGCACAGCAGCATGTGGCACACAGGGGAATGTACTTTTGGTTTATGGCTTTAGTTTGGGCATCTGAAATACTCGTTAGGGTCGTTTGTCGTGGGTTTGTGGACTTTATTTTTGGTTCGTCAGTTTCTGTTTCAGTCGGTTTTGGCACGGCAGACGGGGAAATGTAAATTTGGAGCATGTTAAATGACTTTCGACAGCTACTTCTAGACGAGTCTTTGTTAAATCTCTGGTAAAGAGACTCCCAGATTGCGGCACATGTGAAGTGAATGTAAATTGAATGATATTAAAGGCTAGCAGTCCACTTTATGGCCGCTAGGTAGCACTGTAGGCCACTACAGACTAAAACTGCATCAATTTCATCAACAGACATTGGGCATAATGAGGTCTCTGAAGACGTGCTTAGACATGTTTGGTGTTGAGTAACTCCTGCAGAGGTCAGACGCCAAACCTCAACTCTACTGAACACTCTCTGACCCCACGAACACTCTCTTGACTGAATGGACGCACTCTAAAATCTCAGAGAAAACCTTTCCTAGAGAGTGGAGGCTGTTATAGCAGCGAAGGGGGGATTGATGGATGAATGGATGGATGGCTGGATAAGTTGATTGATGGGTGGCTGGGAGGATGGATGGATGGATTGGTGGATTGATGGTGTTGAGTAACTCCTGTAGTGGTCAGACCCCAAACCTCAACCCTATTGAACACTCTCTGACCTCTCAAACGCTCTCTTGACTTAATGGACGCACTCCAAAATCTCAAGGAAAGCTTTCCCTCGAGAGTGGAGACTGTTATAGCAGCGAAGGGGGGAGCCAACTCCATTCTAATCTGGATCCCCAGAAGTAGAAGATTAATTGGCTTTGCTAAATTGGTGGACAAATGCAATGATTCTTAGCTGTGTTTACGATAATGGACTAGTAATCAGAAGGTTGCCTGTTCAAGCCCCAGCACCACCCAGTTGCTACTGTTGGGCTCTTGCTTGCTTTGGTTGTAAAGCATAAACGTAGCATGTGATTGCTGATGGTGACGATGATAGTAACGGTGTCTTTGCTCTCTCTTCCCCGTTCCCCGTGTTTTGCAGCGCCTCCAGCTGTTCGTATCATTCACTCTGGCCACGCCTGTAACGTGGAGGAGGAGCGCTACAGCGAGAGGGTGTACACCATCCGTGAGGGCGAGACGCTGGAGTTGGCCTGCCTGGTCTCAGGACATCCACGGCCACAGGTGAGCAACGTCCTACGTTTATTCCTCGATTAATATCAGACCCCAAGTGTGCACATAAGTCTTAAAATGTCTTAATGAACCTGCCGGACAAACTGCACTTCTGAACGTCCCTGTTACTCCATTTTAAGCAGAGGATGGTTGATTGATAGATAGCTGGATGTGAGGATGGATGGATGGATGGGAGGATGGATGGATGGGAGGATGGATAGATGTATGGGAGGATGAATAGATGGATGTGAGGATGGATGGGTGTATGGATGGATGGATGGGAGGATGGATGGGTGTATGGATGGATGGATGGGAGGATGGGTAAATGGATGGATTGATTGATGGATAGATGTATGGGAGGATGGATAGATGGATGTAAGAATGGATTGGTGTATGGATGGATGTGAGGATGGATGGGTGTATGGATGGATGGGAGGATGGATAGATGGATGTGAGGATGGATGGGTGTATGGGTACATGGATGGATTGATGGATGGCTGGATGGGTTGATTGATGGATAGATGGTTGTATGGATGGATGGGAGGATAGATGGATGGGAGGACCGATGGGAGGATAGATGGATGGATGGGAGGATAGATGGTTGTATGGATGGATGGGAGGATAGATGGATGGGAGGATAGATGGATGGGAGGGTGGGTGGGTTGATGACTTTCCTAGGTCAGGACACCCTGGCTCACAGTCAGTGTTCCAATTTATCCCAACTGATTACTTTTATCAAAAATTTTGATTTATTTTGACGCTTTATGCAAACTTACGTTTTTGTGTTTATAAGAAAAAGGATCAGGATCAGGGATGCAGCAGGACTTGATGTGTGGGTATATTTAGAAACACTGGCGTCTTCCTGGGTAGTTTCTTCAAAAATAAACAGTAACGATTTTACTGTACATTGTAAAAATCAATGACTCGTTGGTTTAAAGGCGTGAAGTACCCAGCTAGAAAATGACATTAAGTGCCCATCTATAGTTTCTTCCCCCGAGTGAAGAGGGAGGGAACCACACAGCGATTATACTTCCTCCTCCTCCTCTTCATCATCTCATCATCTCACTCTCTTCCCCTCAGAAAGAGCTAATCATGAGTCACGAGCGAGCCAGTTGATAACGTTTAAAGGAACCTGAGAACCGCCGGCTATTTAATCCACCCCACGAGGACGGAGGATTTTAGCTGGGTTTGATCGGAGGTGTTTCCTCCTCCCCGCTCCACTGTGCATGATGAACAGGGGTGTTGTTGGTATGTAGGTCACCCACACAGGAAGTCTCACTGAGGGCTGTAAAGGACCAACGAGTGAATGGACGATTTGCTTCTCTTGTCTGGCTGGTTGGCCGACTCTGATCTTTCCTCTCTCGGTGCTGCCTGAATCCTACCAACTTCTGGAGGAAATACACTCTATATGGCCAAAAGTATGTGGACGCCTGACTTTGAGCTTGACAAAACCATGATCGTTAATACGGAGATGACCTCCAGAAGAGTGGAGGCTTTTCGACATATTCTGTCTTGTAGCCATTCTTGTAGTCTTCTGTAGAGCCACGCACCGATCCCCACGCTCCTCCACTTCTGCACAGGTGCCTTGGTCAACCAGGGTGCCCACACAGCATTAAAGACCCCACCCCCTTTCAGTCCATTTTTTCCCACCCAGCAGACTTTTAGTGGCCACAGCAAGGGGGCGCCCAGCCGACTGGTAGCAGAGCCGAGATTCGAACTGGGAACAGGTGACTTGTCAGACCATGATACTGATTTCACTGAGCATCCATTCAGGGCAGCCTGAGCCCTGAGACTACAGTGGCGTTTCTGGATGTTGTTGACGTATGTCTGTTATGCATAGTACAGTATAGTGGTGTCTAGGAGATCTGGATCTGCAGGATGTTGGGAAGTCCTTTTGTGAGGTCAGGCAATGATACTGGTCAAAAGGTCCTGGCTGGCAATCGACGTTCCATTTAATCCCAAAGCTGTTCATTTGGGTTGGCGACAGGGCTTTCCTCATACCCTGGAGTTCCTCCAAAGGGAACTCATCATCACAAACTCATCTACCTAAAACACCTAAACCTGGTATATAAGAGGGTGCCCACGTTGTGCCAGCGTCCTGACCAGAAAGTATGACTCAGTGTTGCTGTGGCAATAAGGTGACACTGCATTCGGTCGTCCCTCCATCAGACACTGTCAACTAAGTCTGCTTAGGGCCTGACCAGGGCGTGACAGGGCTGGTAGCATCACAGAGACCTGAACCCATGTCTCAGTGGTGGTAGGGTAGCAGAATAGACTCCTGCGCCACCCCTTGAGTACACAATTCCTGGCACCCTTCCTCCAGTTGGGTACTACTGTCCTCACCAGACATTAGGATCACTGTCCAGAGGAAACCCACTTAGGTATGCTGGTCCTCACAACGCTCCTGGCCAGATGCAGACGTCCCAAAAAAAAATCTTTACCATCTCCCTGTGCCAGACAGCCGTCCTTGTGTTCCTCGAGACGACCGCTGTCACTTCCTCAATAAACGTCACCCTGAATTGCTTTAAATTGCTAAAACACATAAAGAGCGCTCTTCTCACGCTCCATTTATTTTGATTGCCGCCCTAAACGATTCACAGAGAACGTTTCATGTACCGTTCACCTTTCGCTGACCCGTCGTGATGAAAAAGCAATTCTGTAAAATACTTTTTATAGACTTTAGCTTAGCATTAAAGGCAGTCAACCCACAAGGACTGACAGGCGAGCTAAGCTGAGAAGAACTGAGAAGATTGCACATACTGGGCCAGCAGCATTTTGGCCCCCCTGCTACCCTTGTTATGGACTCTACGCTCTTTCCTTCTGGCTCCTGAACACACTACTGCCCACACTGCTTCTCAGGTCAGATGATCAGAAAAGACAAAGATTATAGTTGACTGGATTGAACAATTCATTAGCACGATAGTATATTAGCAGAAGAACGAAGAACAGAACTGTGGGCCTCCCTTAATACTACTCTAATCACGTTACAGTTTCAGCACCTCCTCTATAGCTTGGGTGTAAGCCGTTCTGTAGTAACCCATTGTTCCGTATTTTGCTTACAACATCCTGCAACAGCTTAACGCAGTCAACCCACAAGGACTGACAGGCGAGCTAATCTGAGCCAGAACTGAGAAGATCATCAAAGCCATCGCACATACAGGATAAGCAGCATTTTGGGCCCCTGCTACCCTTATTATGGACTCTACGCTCTTTCCTTCTGACTCCTGACACATTACTGCTCACACTGCTCCTCCTCCTTATATGATTTGTCGTGGAAGAATAAGGTCAGATGATCAAAGAAGACAACAGCAGACTTACAGCAGTATTTTAGCAGAAGAATGAAGAACAGATCTGTGAGCCTCTCTTTACACTACTGTAGTCATGTTACAGTTTCAGCACTTCTTCTGAAGCTTGGGTGTAAGCCGTTCTGTAGTAACCTATTGTTCCCTATCTTGCTTACAACATCCTGCAACAGCTTAAAGACAGACATGTTGCTTATCTCTGTACTTTCCACTCCATCCATGCTTGCTCAAGCAACAATATGACTATTATTCGGATTAATACTAATATTCAGATTATACCAGGCATAAAATCTAACCTTCAACTACAGATTCCACCACTTTAACCAGGTCAGTTGGGGTTGTAACGGTATACACCAGGTTTAGGGTCTTGCAGGGCTTTTTAGATCCATTTCCCCCAAGATACTTGTGCTGTGCAGCATTTCCAATCAGTCCTGGCCAGATTGCCACCAATAATTTGATGCCACCGCCACCGTATTTTGTATGTGTGCTTATGCTTTGACATGGTGTGTTTTTGTATCTACAGCCACATTCCCCACATAACCTCAGTTTGATCTCCAGTAGCCCTTGTGTTGGTCTGTACCAGATACCGGCACCAATGAGTATTGGCCGCCCAACACTCGGCCTGTGTTTTGTGGTTTGTCGGTCCTGTCACTGTGGCTAGGTACTTATCAAAGCTCCCTGTGATCACCCCTTCCTGTTCTGCTGTAAAGTAATCATGTAATACAAGGCAGGAAGACTCTGGAACCTTTATGTTCTTGTCATCCTTGGCCCAGAAAACACAATGTTCAATTTTTTATACATATTCCCCCCCATATTTCTTCCAATTTATTGTAGCCAGTTAGTCTTCCGCTGCTGGGGACCCCAATGGCGTCCAAGGAGGGTGTATTCGCCTGACACATGGTCCCTCCGACATGTGCCCTCAGACACCACCCCCTTTCAGTCGTTTTTTTCTCACCCAGCAGATTTTTAGTGGCCAATTTTGTCTGCTACAGCCACTGCCAATTGTGCCAATTCGAAAAAAAAAATTTCAATCCTGATGCTGGTGTGCCAGTGGAATATCCCACTGCCCCACCTGGGCACCACAGTGATTATTTTTTATTAAACACTGGGAACGGGTGACTGGTCAGACCATGATGCATCCATTCAGGGCAGCCTGAGCCCAGAGATGACAGGGGCGTTTCTAGATGTTGTTGATGTATGTCTGTTAAGCATAGTACAGAGTAAAGATCTAGGGTAATGTACATTTAGTTGTGGATTTCAGCCCTACCTTTCACTCTTCATGATTTCTCTGGATCCTTTAAATGTTTGATGATGACATGCACTGTAGATGGTAAAATACCTAAAGTCTATGTACAATATGTCACAGTTTTATAGCTATAAATTGAGATTGGTTTGGTCAGTGGGGTGATTTTCTACATACTACACAGAGGGTTAATCCATGTTCTTCCCCATGTGTTGTTTTCCCAGGTTCGATGGACTAAGACAGCGGGCAGCGCATCCGATCGCTTCCACGACTCCACCGTGTTCAACGAGACGCTGCGCATTAATAACATCCAGAGGCACCAGGGCGGGCGCTACTACTGCAAGGCTGAGAACGGCCTCGGCATCCCCGCCATCAAGTCCATCCGGGTGGACGTCTACTGTGAGTCGATACCTGAATAATCACTTTCTGTTGGTCACACACCAGGTTACTCAGTTAACCAACTATTTAACTGAACACAGCCAGGCTTGATTTAAGCCAGTCCTTTAGAATAGAAATCTCTGTCTGTCTGTCTGTCTGTCTGTCTGTCTGTCTGTCTGTCTGTCTGTCTGTCTGCCTGCCTGCCTGCCTGCCTGCCTGTCTGTCTATCTGTGTTCTTGTCTGCCTGTCTGTCTTTCAATCTGTCTGTCTGTCTGTCTGTCTATCTGTCTGTCTGTCTGTCTGTCTGTCTGTCTGTCTTCTTGTCTGCCTGTCTGTTTTTTAATATGTCTGTCTCCCTGCTTATCTGTCTGTCTGTCTATTTGTTTGTATGTCAGCCTGCCTTTTTGTCTATCTATCTATCTATCTATCTATCTATCTATCTATCTATCTATCTATCTATCTATCTATCTATCTGTCTGTCTGCCTGTTTGTTCATCTGTCTGTTTATTTGTCTGCCTGTCTGTCTATCTATTTGTCTGTCTATCTGCCTGCCTGCCTGCCTGTCCGCCTGTCTGCCTGCCTGTCCATCAGCCTTTCTGTCTGTCTGTCTGTCTGTCTGTCTGTCTGTCTGTCTGTCTGTCTGCCTGCCTGCCTGCCTGCCTGCCTGCCTATCTATTTATCTGTCTGTTTGGCTATCTGTCTGTCTGTTGGTCTTTCTATCTGATTGCTTGCCTGTCTGCCTGGGTATCGGCTTGTCTCTCTGTCTGTCTGTCTGTCTGTCTGTCTGTCTGTCTGTCTGTCTGTCTCTGTTTGTCTGCCTGTCTGACTATCTATATGTTTATCTATCTGTCTGCCGGCCTGCCTGACTATCAGCCTTTCTGTCTCTCTCTTTTGTCTCTCTCTTGCTCTGTCTATGTATGTATGTATGTCAATCTATCTGTCTGCCTGTCTATTTGCCTATCTATCTAGTTGGCGTTTGGCAAGTGTAGCTTTATTTGGGCCGATCTTTGAAACAGAATCAGAGTAAAATGTAAATGTATGTATAAAAAAGTACATGCAGAGTAAAGGTGAAGAGTCCAGAGCAGAGGTCAGAACACAAGCAGACAGAATCATTTCACTTATGAGTCCTACAGATGCTACTAACCGCCCAATATTAATAATATCAGTATCAATAACGCCCAGTAATGCTGTTAATCAGCTTCACCAATGAAAATGAAAATACAAATTTAATGTACAAAGGTAATCAATTAATCAATTAGCTCGGTTGGCTTCTTCTTCTGATTCTCTGTGTGTGTGTGTGTGTGTGTGTGTGTGTGTGGCTGTGCTGTATTTAAATGCCCTGCAAAATTAAAGATGATGAGCCAAAATGACTTGGAGCCAGAGGGCAGATCGGTGTTGTTATGCATCAACATTAAAGACAGAAGCTCAGAGCAGAAGACTCGGGACGTGTTTAGATCAGGCAGAAAATGTAAACACTCACCGTGTTGGATATTTTATAAGCTACGTCAATGATCCAGATAGGGTTTGTGGGTATACACTTACTGACTGTAGCCCACGTGTTGATCCCCTTCGTTAGACACGTATAGTGGCCAATAGTGGCCATCGACCGGCTGAAATCGCCAAGGCTGGAATTATTTGCCGGTTATTCGGCTGCACGTTGATCTGAACGTTTCTTTTCCGTTGCAGATCTGGATGATCCGGTGGTGACGGTACACCAGAGCATAGGAGAATCAAAGGAACAGTTCTACTACGAGAGGACGGTCTTCCTCCGCTGCGCCGCCAACTCCAACCCCCCGGTCCGCTACAGCTGGAGACGCGGGCGCGAGTTTCTGTCCCAGGGTTCCGACAAGGGCGTGGAAATCTACGAGCCCTTCTTCACACAGGTTGGTGTTTAGACGTTCTCCCTACTGTCCGATCTTTTAATTATAGATGCACAGACAGTAAATCTATATGAAAAGTGGCGCCGTCCATAAAAATACTGACATTTCTCAATATTAATGTGGAATTTTAGGTTTTTAACATTTTGCAGCCATTCAGCCTCCACTATTTTGTCCCATAATCTCTACAATTGATTTATAGGTGAACTATGTGGCCAAAAGTATCTTAATTTGTCCAGTAAGCATTGAGCATCAATTCTATATAATAATAAAATATCCCAAGTTATCCCTTGAATGGAAAGTCCTTTTCTGTTTCTCTTTAAGTCAGTCCACCTTAAAATAGACCTTCTTGTCCAACATCAGTGTCTGACCTTACAAACGCTCTTCTGTGTTCACACTACAGGGAGAGACGAAGATTCTCAAGCTGAAAAACCTTCGACCTCAGGACTACGCCAGCTACACGTGCATCGCCTCGGTGCGCAACGTCTGTGGCATCCCTGACAAGAGCGTGGTGTTCCAGCTCACCAACACAACCGGTAGGTGTTCCTCACATGCTCCTCCACGTTCCACTTGTCCTCCAGGGCTGAAACTGACCCTAAATGACAACAGTTTTACAGTCCAGTCCATCAGTTATCCATGATCAACTGATTACAGAATCTGAGAATCATTTACATCATTACTTAGCAACCAGGACACAGAGTAATACAGGTGGTAAAATTACCTTGCTGTTAGAACGTGCTGTGTTTCAACCAATCAGGTCGCAGGGTTAGAACCACCTGTTACATAATATACTGTATACCAAACCATCCGAAACCAACTATGCTCACCACATGTCTCATATTATATAACAGGTGGTTCTAACCCTGCAATCTGATTGGTCGAAAAACAGCAAGTTCTAACAGCAGGGTAATTTTACCACACCTGTATTATTCTGTGTCCTAGTTGCTAGGTAACAGAAATGGTTCTCAGCTTCTGCAAACTGGACTTTAAACTCAGTGCTTTGTTTGAATCCCTCTTTGAATCATCAGGCTTTAAATCTATTGTACAGTTTGTAATATGTTTTTGTTATCATCCACTTGAGGGCGCTAATGTAGCGATAAATTGTGCCAGCCCTAAGCTGTGCTATCGGCCGGTCAGGGGTGTACATACAGGCGTGATTGGCTGTGTCCGCGTCTTGTTGTCCTGTCTGTGTTGCATTGCTGAACTGCGCCCAGTGCTTCCGACGAAGCCGGACCCATCACGACCCTGCTCTGTCCTAGTCAGATAGATCGTATCGAATCGCAGCTCTGCCATCCGGATTATCCTGAACAACGATTGACCTGTTGTTCATATAGGGGTGGGGTAGTAGTTAGCCGGATAGGGTCCCCTCGTAACTGATGCAGCTACCTCTGCTGGCTGATTGATGCCGCCTGCAAAGGGAGTGCATCTCTCCGTACATGGTGCTGATCCGCATTAGCACTCGCCTAATGTAGGTGAAAAGATGCATACGGCTGCTGCCCACGTGTCGGAGGGGGCGTGGGTTAGCTTCGTTCTTCTCAAATCAGAGCAGGAATTGGCATGGGTCGAGAGGAAGCGTGACGCAATCGGGCGATTGGACGCACTAAAAGTTGGGAGAAAAAGCCAAGCATGTCTGTGTGGACGCCTGTCCGGCTGATGGCACAAAAGACCAATGTGCTGCCTGAGAGTTGAGCTGCCACTGGTTTGCAGATAGGAACTGGGAACGACTAGACTGGGGGGAAAAGGAAAAAAGAGTTACAGAAAATAAATACAGTAGATCAATAAATAAACGAAAGCAGTCAGACTTTAATCCAAGAGAAAAAGCGGCTTTTATGGATTCTTTTTATGCGTTCTTTGGAAAGGCTGTCGTACCTGATTCAGGTTTTCGCTCCCCGTGTGTCTCGCGGTCCTAATTAAAAGCTGTTAGACTGAAGCTTAGTCAGCAGGTGTCTGGATTATTAAGTGGATTATCTGCATAAATGAATTATACGCTCGTCTATGCTGGAGTCCGGTGTTTAGCATTAGAACGACTGTCTGCGATGACAGCCTTGTTTTCTTTGTCATTTTGTTAAAGACTCTGCAGGGCGACACGGTGGGTAGCACTGTCGCCTCACGGCGAGAATGTCCTGTGTTCGATCCCCGGGTGGAGTTTGCATGTTCTCCCTGTGTCTGGGTTTCCTCCAACAGTCCCACAGTCACAAGAGCTGACATCTCAGATTTGTGGGTTCGTATCTCAGCTCTGCTACCGGCAGGCTGGGCGCCAACACGAACAATGATTGTCTTGTTCTTTAGGGAGGGGATTCCTCGTAACTGATGGGTGATTGATGGAGACGAGGAATAATAGAGATTAGTGCGTGACTCTCCATTCGCAAGACTGATCCACATATGAAATCGTCTCGTGCAAGTGAAAAGATGGTCAGCTAGTGCACATGTGTCAGAGGGGGTGTGTGTTAGTCTCGCTCTCCTCGGTCCATAAAAAGGAAGAGTAATGCAATCAGGTAATTGGATACGACTAAATTGGGAGGAAAATTAGGGCAAAAAATGGTACTTTTCTGTAGTTAGTACAGAATAGTGGATTGAAACACAGCCCCAGATGGATGAGGGAACTTCACCTACACTATACGGACACAGTCTAAATAATAGTAGTGCGTCTAAATAATCTACCTTATGAGTTTGATGTCAGGCGGCACGGTGGCTCAGTGGGTAGCACTGTCGCCTCACAGCGGGGCGGTCCGGGTCCTTTCTCTGCGGAATTTGCATGTTCTCCCCGTGTCTGCGTGGGTTTCCTCCGGGAGCTCCGGTTTCCTACCTCAGTCCAAAAACATGCAGCCAGGTTAATTGGAGACACTGAATTGCCCTATAGGTGAATGGGTGTGTGTGTGTCTGCCCTGTGATGGACTGGCACCCCGTCCAGGGTGTTACTGTGTGCCTTGCGCCCATTGAAAAGCAAGGATAGGCTCCAGCACCCTAATTGAATAAGCAGTTAAGACAGTGAGTGAGTGAGTTTGATGTCTTATTAGAATCATTACTACTTAGGCAGCTCCCTAGGTAGGCAGTAGGCAACAAGGCAGCTCACTAGGTTTTAGACAGACCCAGAGGTCAGTCTGTTTTACTATCATTTGTTTTTGAAATGGGACGTCCGACAAGCTCATGGTCAGGTGTCCAAATACTTTTGGCTATATAGTGTAACGTTAATTGCTACTGCTCTCTAGTGGGGCATTATTCTTGTTTGTGGCCTTTTATCCTACAGTACCAACTGTATTCACCTACGCTTCCATTCTTCCCCCCAGCATCTCCCACCATTAAGCTCCTGGTGGAGGACCCGATAGTGGTGAACCCCGGCCAGACGGTGACGCTGGTGTGCGTGAGCACGGGCGGAGAGCCGACTCCGGCCCTGACGTGGGTACGGAACAGCGAAGAGCTTCCCGGTAGGAGCGTGTTGAAGGGCGGAACCCTGACCATCCCCGCCATCAGCGTCGAGGAGGCCGGAGTCTACAGCTGCGCGGCCAGCAACAACGTGGGCAACCCGGCTAAGAAGTCCACCAACATCGTCGTCAGAGGTACGTGCACCCGGGTTTCGTCCATAATGTTATTTTCTGTTTGTATCCTATTAGAAAACAATAAAAAATAATTATGGCTGGTCATTAAAACAGCACTAAAACAACAAACCCAGAAAAGTAAAAACATCCCTACAGTTTTACCCTCTAAAAGCAGTAAAACGTGTCCAGTGTTTGCTGACCCAGCTACAGGATCCCTCTTGAATCTCAGGAGAGCTCCTGAGGGCTGTACATCATTCAGTCCGAGTCCATAAATGCACACAGACCGGCCCCGGTGCTGTAAAAGATATACAGCAAATGATGGTAGATGCCGATGCCAACGTTCCTGCCCCGAAGTGACCTAAAGTGACTTATTTTTTTCATTAAGGGAAGAAATGCAGTGAAGAAGATGATGTGGCATGGCGTTCAGTTTGATGAAACACTGACTCACCGGGGTATCGATCTGTATCTTGTTCTAAGCTGCTTCTTCTCTAGTACATAGAGGATGCTGATGCTCGTCTGGGAGGCTGAACTTCCTCCTCACAGACGTGGTTTTCACTTTGTCTAAGCTGGCCTGGTTTATCGTCGTCTAGAATGTGTCTTCATGCTGCTTTTTCAATTTTGACCCGATCCGAATCCAACTTTTCAGTCATATGATGCATTGTGGGGACCACAGGACCTCTTGGTTGCTTTTCCTCCTGTGGTTGGGGACCACGTTGCACTAACAGCAATAACCTTCCCACTCGGATATGCCCAGGTTGTGGATTTATGTTGTTGAACATCATCCAGTTCCAAGCCACGTGTTTGGTCAGTTAGAAACCCCTGTTCTGTATTAAGCCTCACATCAAGTTCCAGAAGTTTCTTCAGCGGCTTGGGCTACTACAGTGACCGACTGAGTCAAATCACAACATTTACAAAGCAAACAAAAACTCATAACCCAACAACGTTAATGGAGAACACAGTTACATCACTAGGAATGCAGCATTTTTAAAACGCTTCATTAAGAAAAACAAAAAAACATAAAAAACGCAGCATTAACTGAAATAAAAAACATTTAAAAAATACTGCATTAACTAAACTTAAAAATCTTTTTAAAATGCTGCATTAATTAAAATGAAAAACACTTAGAAAATGCTGCATTAACTTAAACAGAAAACTTTTCAGAAACGCTACATTAACTAAAACAAAAAACTTTTAAAAAATGCTGTAAAAAATGTTTTTATATCAGTTAATGCAGCGTTTTTTAAATGTTTTTATATCAGTTAATGCAGCGTTTTTTAATGTTTTTTATATCAGTTAATGCAGCGTTTTTTTAATGTTTTTTATATCAGTTAATGCAGCGTTTTTTAAATGTTTCGTTTTCATTTTAAGTAATGCAGCATTTTTAAAATGTTTTTTTGTTAATGCAGCATTTTTTTAAAATGTTTTTTTAGTTAATGCTGCATTTTAAAATGTTTTTTTAATTAATGCTGCATTTAAAAAATGTTTTTTAGTTAATGCAGCGTTTTTTAAAATGTTTTTTAGTTAATGCTGCATTTTTTAAATGTTTTTTTGTTTCAGTTAATATAGCCTTTTTAAAATGTTTTTTAGTTAATGCTGCATTTTTAAAATGTTTTGTAGTTAATGCTGCATTTTTTAAATGTTTTTTTGTTTCAGTTAATATAGCCTTTTTAAAATGTTTTTTAGTTAATGCAGCATTTTTTTTAAAATGTTTTTTTAGTTAATGCTGCATTTTTTAAATGTTTTTTTGTTTTAATGAATGCTGCGTTTTTAAAATGTTTTTTAATTTATGCTGCGTTTTTTAAATGTTTTTTGTTTTAATGAATGCTGCGTTTTTAAAACTTTTTTTTGTTTTTAATTAATGCTGCGTTTTTTTAATGTTTTTTGTTTTTAATTAATGCTGCGTTTTGTTAAATGCTACATTCCTGGTGATGTTGTGTTCTTAGTTTTTGTTTATTCTGTAATGGTTGTGATGCGACTCCTCAGGCTACCTTTAAAGTTGCTGTAAGAACTGCAGCAGAACTAATTCTCGAATGTGCGCACTTACTTGCGTTATATAACGTTATATATTTATGTATATTACAGCAATAAAAGTTGTGCAGGTACTGCTGAGCCGGCACACTGCTGCAAATTCAGCTTTTTATTTATTCATGTTGGAGATCATCAACTCTCATATAAGGTGCCAATCGTGAGGCAATGAAAACCAGTGTCTGTTACTGTCTGTCACTATCTACCCTCCCCCTGTCACTGTTACTCATATTTTTACTCATTCTGTGTATGGACATTTTATAATAATTACACTATACTACATGGTCAATTTGGTCATTACATTTGGTCATTTTCTTACTCCATGTCTCATTCAGCTCTCAGAAAAGGCCGTTTCTGGATCACGCCCGACCCGTACCACAACGACGACAACATCCAGATTGGGCGCGAGGTGAAGATCTCGTGTCAGGTGGAGGGCACCCCGTCCGAGGAGCTGATCTTCAGCTGGCTGAAGAACGGCAGAGCTCTGCGCAGCTCGGAGCGCATGGTCATCACGCAGACCGAACCCGAGGTCACGCCCGGGACCACCAACCTGGACATCATCGACCTGAAGTTCACCGATTTCGGCACCTACACCTGCGTGGCGTCACTGAAGAACGGGGGCATACCCGAAATTAGCATCGACGTTAACATCTCGTCCACCACAGGTGAGGCCGTGTATTTGTGGTCGTCATGGTTACTTTAACCAAGCAGTGTTGACCTGAATGATGCTGTATTGCTAAAAGTATCTGGACACCTGACTGGGCTTGTTGGATGGCCTACACTCATTCTTCAGAGAAAGTTTATATTTATGGGCGTCCACATACTTTTAACCATATGTATTATGGCTAGCAGGACTAGTTTTACAAATACATATGAAATGCAATAAACAATATATGGAAAAGTGGTCTTTTTCCAAGGTGTAGTGGAAAACTTATGAAGAACCACCAAGAACACTTCAGTCATACATAAAAAGCTAATAGAACTGGGTGTCACTGTCCACAGTCAAGCAAGCATTGTAGATGGTTGGACCCACTGCGACCCTGACCAGGATAAAGCTTGTTTAATTAATAAAAAAACATTCCCCTTTTTCTTAGTGCCCCCGAGTCTGACGGTCCCTCGAGGGAAGTCCTTGTTGGTGGTGCAGGAGAACGAGACGGTGGAGCTGCAGTGTCTGGTGTCGGGTAAACCCAAGCCTATAATTCTGTGGTCCCGCGCCGACCAGGAGGTGCCCATGCCCGACGGCAGCATGCAGTCCGAGAGCTACGACGGCGTCCTGCGCATCGTAAACGTGTCGCGGGAAATGAGCGGCACGTACCGCTGCCAGACCAGCCAGTACAACGGCTTCAACGTCAAACCCAGAGAGGCCACCGTCGAGCTCACCGTCCAGTGTGAGTTCACGTTCCAAGTTCACGTTTAGCTAATTAACCTTAATGCTCTGCATAATACTATGGTTATATATATATATATATATACTGTATATACACTTTGATAGTAAAATTATGTATGTATATATATATATACTGTAGTTTGATATTAATATATATTTATATATACTTTGATATTTATATATATATTTATTTATATCTATATCTATCTATATACAGTATATGTACTTTGATAGTAATAAAATGTATGTATGTTTATATAATATATATGTATGTGTGTACTTATATATACACATACATTTTTGCTTAGTGAATTGCACACACTGCGACCCTGACCAGGATAAAGTGGTGGTAAAGCAGACAATTAATGAAAGAATCGTATGTTATATTATTGATTGTTTACACCCTTTAGGAATGGGTGTGGCTACAATATATAAAATAAATGAAATAAAAACCACGCCTTAAAATGTTCTTCTTTTATTAGGCCTCGATTTTTGCCTTGTTGCAATATTGTGAGCTTATAGGCTAGACGGACACACCCACACTCTGGTCATTCCTAGTGGACGAACCTGAATTCCTTCTCTAGTCCTGCATCATCTGCAGGGGGCGTGAAGGAAGAGCAGGGAACCAACGTGTATTGAATCGGAAAGTAAAAGAGCAGGAGGAGAAGAGGAAGTCGGAGTGATCAGAGAGGAAATGACCGAGTGGGAGGTAGTGATAAGTGAGGCGACGACGAGACGATGAGACGATGAGAGGAGGATTTTGTTGGGTCTCATTCAGCTCTGGAGTTTCACGTTGGCGCTGTACTGCTGTACTGGTAGCGAGATGAATGCCAGGCGCTTCCCTGCGTCCTTTTTTTTCTCTCCGGAGGGAGACGTTAGTGCCTCGCTGGTGTCCGCTGAGTCACTTCTGGAGTATTTTTTCTGGAGCGTTTCCTCGAGATTCATCATTCTGACGGTTTGAGCTGCTCCGCCAATTCTGCCGCAGGTAGCGAACCAGCACATAAGCTGAGCCACTTCATCATGTAGCATGAAGGCTGCACGACCAAACGGGAACCAATTTGCTCTGCCCGTACTGGGATGGGAAAGTGTTTAAACGACCGTGGAGGCGCTGGGATTCTGAGTCTCAGTTCTGCTGCCGGTCAGCTGGGCGCCCTCTACCAGGCACAATTGGCCACTAAATCTGCTGGGTGGGAAAAAGGCCAGACTAAAAAGGGGGCGGGGTCTTTACACCTTTTCAGGTGTGTATTGAGTTTGTAAGGTTTATCCACAGTACTGTGATGGTATACAGTCTGAGCGATTGAGGGTTAAGGGCCTTGCTCAAGGGCCCAACAGTGGCAACCTGGCAACGAGCAACCCTTTGATTACTAGTCCAGTACCTTGACCACTAGGCTACAACTTGTAGGCCACACTTTATCTGTACTTCCTACCCTAGACATGGCCTTTTGTGTCTGTTAAGTGCTCGTCCAGCTAATAACCTAATCCACTTATTATGCATACCACCTTAAAACTTAACCCACTTATTATGTATACCACCTTAAAAGCTAACCCACTTATTATGTATACCCCCTTAAAACCTAACCCACTTATTATGCATACCACCTTAAAACTTAACCCACTTATTATGTATACCACCTTAAAAGCTAACCCACTTATTATGTATACCCCCTTAAAACCTAACCCACTTATTATGTATACCATCTTAAAATCTAACCCACTCATTATGTATACACTCTTAAAATCTAACCCACTTATTATGTATACACTCTTAAAATCTAACCCACTCATTATGCATACCACCTTAAAACCTAACCCACTCATTATGTATACCGCCTTAAAATCTAACTCACTTATTATGTATACCGCCTTAAAACCTAACCCACTCATTATGCATACCACCTTAAAATCTAACCCACACATTATGTATACCCTCTTAAAATCTAACCCACTCATTATGTATACACTCTTAAAATCTAACCCACTTATTATGTATACACTCTTAAAATCTAACCCACACATTATGTATACCCTCTTAAAATCTAACCCACTCATTATGTATACACTCTTAAAATCTAACCCACTTATTATGCATACCACCTTAAAACCTAACCCACTCATTATGTATACCGCCTTAAAATCTAACCCACTCATTATGTATACCGCCTTAAAATCTAACTCACTTATTATGTATACCACCTTAAAATCTAACTCACTTATTATGTATACCACCTTAAAATCTAACTCACTTATTATGCATACCACCTTAAAATCTAACTCACTTGTTATGCATACCACCTTAAAATCTAACTCACTTATTATGCATACCACCTTAAAATCTAACTCACTCTAACTAACTCTTACTTATTATATATACAACTGCGCCCGCCGTTCGAGCATCCTGCCTACCATCTTTGAGTATTTTTGAGTATTTTAAAGTAACGCACCCGAACCCAATTATCCTGCGCCCAAGTTTTCACATGCCTCTTGTGAACAAACTGGTGTGGGGGGGTTAATTGGATCCGTTCCCCGAACGCCCCGGCCCTTCGCCCACAACAGCAATTAAAACTCACGCGCAGCTTGACCCGGATCAACCCCGAGACTCGGGAATCAGAGGATCAGAAACTCATTACAGAAACCAGACGACAGAAATACAGCCGACCGGCACGTAAAGGTCAACCGCCGCGCTCTCGCCCGCCTGCCGCTCCACGCCGGACTGATCGAGGACGGACGAGGGGGTGGGGGGGGTGAGTGAAGAGGCACTCCAACACGATCTTTCACTTGCTTTCATTTTCTCTCTGCGCTCTTCGTACTGTTCAGGACCGGGAGTTTAGGATCTTTTATTAGGACGTGACATTTAACACCTGGTACCGTAGTTATTAACACAGGCCGGGAGGCGGGAGTACTAATCCTGCCAAAATGTTAGATTTCTGCAACAAATCACTTAAGACACCTGACGTACACTCTCACACCTATTTTATTTATGCATTTTTGTTTTAATTGAGCATAGCCAATTAGTCTTCTGAACCTAGGGGCCCCGATCATGTCCAAGGAGGGCTCCCTCCGACACGTGTGCAGTCCACTGACCCCTTTTTATTCGACGCTATTTTTGTGAATTTGCACGTGAGGCCAGTCTCGCACATGGAGAGTCACTCACTGATCTCCACATTCCTCCACTTCTATATAGGCGCCTCGGGAAACTAACCAGGGTCCTTACACATAGTCAAAGACCCCGCCCCTTTTTTTGTCCATTCTTTTTTTACCCTGCAGACTAATGACATTTACATTTTTACGTTTACATTTTCGGCATTTAGCAGACGCTTTTATCCAAAGCGACTTACATTACAGTTACAGTATACAGTCTGAGCAATTAAGGGTTAAGGGCCTTGCTCAAGGGCCAAACAGCAGCAACCTGGCAGTTGTGAGGCTTGAACCAGCAACCTTCTGATTACTAGTCCAGTGCCTTAACCACTAGGCTACAACTTGCCAGAATGACGAATTTTGTCTGTTGCAGTCACCAGGCAATTGTGCCTGCTAGGGGGCGGTGCGCTGCGGCAGATTTCTTGATTGGCTAACATCTGGGAAGATCAGGGGGTTTCCTTGTCACTGCCACAGCGTCAGGGTTTCTGTTTCATTTAAACTTCAGATTTTTCACCTTAACGTAGCACAAACAGCTAAACAAGGCTAAACTGACTAACCAACTCACTTCTCACTCCGGCAAACGAGTGATTCATACCAGATGGATGTTTTAGTTAATTGTTGGTAAAAAACAATCCTTGCGAGCTTATTCATTTATTTATATATTTATTTTTATGCATTTTTCTCCCAATTTAGTGTAGTAAATTTGTCCTCTGCTGCTTTTGCAGTCGAGGTGGGTATATCGCTGCTCACGCCTCCTCCGACCCACGCACAGCCCTTAACGGAACCCTTTTCCACCCATGCATTCTGCACATGCACCTCTATCCACCAATCAGGGTCCTTACACAGCGTTTGAAGACCCCGCCCACATACTCCGGTCATCCCTCCCTGCAGGCACTGCCAATTATGCCCGCTAGATGGCGCCCAGCCAACCGGTGGCAACGCCTAGTACTAACCGATGAGTTTGGAATCTCTGTGCTGGTGTGCTAGCGGAATATCCCGCTGCTCCACCTGAACGTCCCCTTGCAAGCTTTTTAAATGCATGGTTTGATGAGTTTGGTGAGCCCCGACCTGGACCAGGCCACCGGTGTTGTGGGTAAAGTTCCAATTTATGATTTAATGAATTAATAAAAGGGGGACACAGTGGCTCGGTGGGTAGCACTGTCGCCTCACAGCGAGAAGGTTTCTGGGTTTGATTCCCAGGTAGAGCGGTCAGGGTCGTTTCTGTGTGGGGTTTGCATGTTCTCTCCGTGTCTGCGTGGGTTTCTTCCCACAGTCCAAAGATAAGCAGTCAGGTTAATTGGAGATACTAAAATTGCCACTCATTATAAGTGTGTGTGTGTGTTTCGTTGGTGTTCGTTTTAACTTTATTGACTGTCCCATTTTACCGGAATGTGACCTCGGAGTGAGGTCAGGGGTTCTTGCTGTTTGAAGTATTTTATTTGGCAACTCATTTGCTTTATAGAAATGTAGCAGAGATCCATAACGAATCTAAAAGGAACTCTTAAGGTAGACTTCAGAATTTTAGCTGGTGTCCCAAATGACTTCACTTCCCCCTAAATAGGGGCTATTTGAGCGAGCAGCAGGGAGCTCTGAGATCCCGGTGAGATTTTATTACCCGAGTCATAACGTCGTCTATGTAACTATTAAAAAGATTCGTGTCAATGTTGGTTTTTAAAGTGCCAGCAGATGATTTTATTTTCCTTCATGCAGAACCACATTGGAAGCGAAGTGGCTCGTTCTGAGCATGGAAAAACGAAGCCGCCAGAATAAAACATGCTCCAAGTATAATATTCTGTCCGCTGGTTTTGACTGGCTGGGTTGAAACCTTAATGGAGCGTGCAGTGATGCTAGTAGCCTTCTGAGACCTTTAGAGAACGGACTCTGGCCTGAAGCTCACTTGATGCACGCTTCACTGCCTGAATCACTCGCTCGGCTAATATGTTGACAGCGTTCTGTCCTGCAACAGATGCCTGAGCGTATTTTTCACATCGCTCTTTGTTAGCCATGCAGCGTTTACGCTGGACCTTACTTAAGACAAATATCTGGCAACCACAACTGGTACTTTACTAAATTTTTATTGTGTCGTTTATAACCGACTTGAGTAAAACCCAACTCAATTATTATGTATACGCCTTAAAACCTAATCCAGTTATTATGTATACCACCTTAAAAGCTAACCCAATTATTATGTATACCACCTTAAAACTTAACCCCCTTATTATGTATACCACCTTAAAACCTAATCCACTTATAATGTATACCCACTTATTATGTATACCACCTTAAATCTTAATCCATTTATTATGTATACCCCCTTAAAACCTAACCCACTTATTATGGATACCCCCTTAAAACCTAACCCACTTATTATGGATACCCCCTTAAAACCTAACCCACTTATTATGGATACCCCCTTAAAACCTAACCCACTTATTATGTATACCCCCTTAAAACCTAACCCACTTATTATGGATACCCCCTTAAAACCTAACCCACTTATTATGTACACACCCTTAAAATCTAACCCACTTATTATGGATACCACCTTAAAATCTAACCCACTTATTATGGATACCACCTTAAAATCTAACCCACTTATTATGTATACCCCCTTAAAGCATCAGCATCTAGCTTCTGTTGTTCCTCTAGCATTAGCATCTAGCTTCTGTTGTTCCTCTAGCATTAGCTTCTAGCTTCTGTTATTCCTCTAGCATTAGCATCTAGCTTCTGTTGTTCCTCTAGCATTAGCATCTAGCTTCTGTTGTTCCTCTAGCATTAGCATCTAGCTTCTGTCGTTCCTCTAGACTTAGCTTCTAGCTTCTGTTATTCCTCTAGCATTAGCA
Source organism: Trichomycterus rosablanca (assembly GCF_030014385.1). Lineage (NCBI taxonomy): Eukaryota > Metazoa > Chordata > Actinopteri > Siluriformes > Trichomycteridae > Trichomycterus > Trichomycterus rosablanca. Next base: position 3,747,466 of record NC_086000.1, on the reverse strand, counting down.
TCTAGCTTCTGTTGTTAATCTAGCTTCTGTTGTTCCTCTAGCATTAGCATCTAGCTTCTGCCACATTTAGGTGAAGCTACCACACACTGCGTGTCCTACATCGTCCTCTCTGAATAAAGCTCTACTTTATTACATTGAAAGCTAAATAGCCGCGTTTACTTTGATGCACGATCCGGCGTGTAACTTTTTGAACCCCGGCTAATCGCTCCCTGTAATGTACTCTCTGGAACAGGAACTACCTGCCCCCCCCTTCCTAAAAGTTTGTGTCCTTGTAATGTGTTCTGTAATGTAGAGCTGAGAGTGGAGATGAACATCAGGTAATATCAGGTCAGCCAGTGAAAACTGCATTAGCTGGAAATGCTGGTTTTATGGCTGCCATCGTGTCTGCCGGGCCAGAAAAAAAAAATCAATAAATAAACCAAAGTGGTGTGGTGTGGTGTGGTGCTGTACAGTGTGGTGTGGTACGGTGTGGTGTGGTGTGGTACAGTGTGGTGTGGTACTGTGTGGTGCGGTGTGGTGCGGTACAGTGCGGTACAGTGTGGTGCGGTGCAGTGTGGTGCGGTGCAGTGTGGTGCGGTACAGTGTGGTGCGGTGTGGTGCGGTGTGGTGCGGTGTGGTGTGGTGCAGTGTGGTGTGGTACAGTGCGGTGTGGTACGGTGTGGTGTGGTGTGGTACAGTGTGGTGTGGTACTGTGTGGTGCGGTGTGGTGCGGTACAGTGTGGTGCGGTGCAGTGTGGTGTGGTGCAGTGTGGTGCGGTACAGTGTGGTGCAGTGCGGTGTGGTGCAGTGCGGTGTGGTGCAGTGTGGTGCGGTGCAGTGTGGTGTGGTACAGTGCGGTGTGGTGCGGTGTGGTGTGGTGTGGTGTGGTACAGTGCGGTGTGGTGTAGTGTTGCTTGCAGGTCCATAATATATTGTACTTAAATTTTATTGCTGGTGGAACCACCACACCAATGTATTTGTATTCTTTGTTTTGGTAGATCCGCCGGCGGTGGAGCCGGTGTACACCGAGCTGCGGCAGGGCCTGGGCCGGGCGTTCACGCTGAACTGCAGGGTCCTGCGCGCCCACCCGTCCCGCGTTCTGAAGTACGAGTGGAAGCTAGGTACTCGCTTGCTGACCGTGGGCCAGTTAGACACGCGGGACGACACCGACTACAACGTCAAGGCTTTAAACCGCGAGGGCTACGGCGCCTACACCTGCGACGTCAGTAACGAGGCCGGTGTCGGCCGCTGCACCTTCTTTGTTAGCGGTGAGTACATGATCCAGTTATTACTACTTATTTATATTTAGTGTTATTTATATTTAATGTTATTTATATTTAGTGTTATTTATATTTAGTGTTCTTATTATTTAGTGTTATTTATATTTAGTGTTCTTATTATTTAGTGTTATTTATATTTAATGTTATTTATATTTAGTGTTATTTATATTTAGTGTTAATGTTATTTATATTTAATGTTATTTATATTTAGTGTTATTTATATTTAGTGTTATTTATATTTAGTGTTATTTATATTTAGTGTTATTTATATTTAATGTTATTTATATTTAGTGTTATTTATATTTAGTGTTCTTAATATTTAGTGTTATTTATATTTAGTGTTCTTATTATTTAGTGTTATTTATATTTAGTGTTCTTATTATTTAGTGTTATTTATATTTAGTGTTCTTATTATTTAGTGTTATTTATATTTAGTGTTCTTATTATTTAGTGTTATTTATATTTAATGTTATTTATATTTAGTGTTATTTATATTTAGTGTTATTTATATTTAATGTTATTTATATTTAGTGTTATTTATATTTAGTGTTATTTTAGTGTATTTAATAGTTTTTATTATTTAATAATCCAGAAGAGTGAATGCTTTTGTAGCCATGGTCAGGTGTCCACATATTTATGGCTACATGGTTTATTTTACTGACACCGTTTTTCAGTTTTTGGCTTTAAAGATTGAGGGCTCACAGCCAACCCTGGCAGTGATGAAACACACCTGTCGTGGTCACATCAGAGCAGTTTGTTTTTGATTTCATGCCATTTTTAAAGTGGACTCGACACATTCCAGATTCTGTTTTTTGGTGTCTAGCTAGCTAGTTCCGCTTAGCGCTTCTCATTGGTGCACTTTTCACGGTTGTGAATATTCATAGCTGAAATCCCAGCTGGTAGGTGAGGCGGCCTGGAACAGAACGTAATGTGGGATGTGATGAGCTGCCTGCTGTCCGGTGCATAGGTTATTGTTGGAGACGTTTCAACTTTGGTTGTTTATTTTCCGTGCAGCAAAAAAGCTAAATGATTTTTTTATATTGATTTTAGTGAGCCAAAAAAATCCACTCTGGCATGATTGCAGATCTCACGATGAAAGATGTCAAAAATCACTGGGCTAGAAGCTAAAGGTATACTTGTGCACTCAACTTTTTTGGGAGGATTTTTTGGTAGAGAGCACAAATTGATAAACACTAAACATGTGTACTAACAACACTCAATATAAACACTAAATATAAGCACAAAATATAAATAAAATTCAATATAAACACTAAATATAAACACTAAATATAAATAAAATTCAATTTAAACACAAATTTACACATTTACATTTACATTTTCAGCATTTAGCAGACGCTTTTATCCAAAGCGACTCACACGATGAGCAATTGAGGGTTAAAGGCCTTGCTCAGGGACCCAACAGTGGTAACTTGGTGGTGGCGGGGCTTGAACCGGCAACCTTCTGTTTACTAGTCCAGTACCTTAACCACTGAGCTATCACTGGCCCTAAACACAAAATATAAATAAAATGAAATATAAAAAATTAAATATAAATAACATTATAAAATAAATACACTGAATTAACATTAAATATAAATAACACTATATAATATAAATAACACTATATAATATAAATAACTAAATATAAATAACACTAAATATAAATAACACTATATAATCAAAATAAATAATGAAACAGGCGAGGAGATCAGATGTGTAGATGTGTAGCAGAAGTGGCATAAGGAATATAGGCTTATTATTATTTTTATATATATATTCAATATGATGTATATAAAATGTGTGTTGCCCACCAGACTGGCTTTTGTCCTCCGTTGTTGCCCATAGCAACCCAGATGAAAGAGCTGAACTGAAGATCAATGAAACTGTGAAAGTGTTTTTCGTTAATAATTAAATCTCTTGTGGTTCTGTATGTTTTAGGAAAGGCGTTTGCACCCGAGTTCTACTATGACACGTACAACGCTCTGTGGCAGAGCAAGCCCCGAACGTACGGTTTCAGACTCCAGTGGACACAGATGAACCCCGGCGCAGTGGACCAAATCGTGGCGTATCGAATTGGGATCAAACAGGTTAGATCCTTGCGTTTATATCATGGTGTTGTTCTAAATAGACATGGACGTCTGTTGCATTTTTTGAAAGCTGCATGAAACATCCACGGTAATGTAGACCTGCTTGATAATGGTAGTAAGTAATTCAGTTTGTACAAGTAATGATTGTGACTACTAAAAAAGGGTGGCAACTTTAGGTTGGATTTAAGGTAGTTTGCATCGATAGACTGTTGGGGACAAAAACGTTCTGTAGCTGGAAAGCCTTGCTAATAGGTATTTGACAGGTGATGTAAAACCAAGGTGGATTGTGGGTTTAGCTGGGATTTTGGAGGTATTCAGTGGTCAAGTCTGTCATATATTGAACCTGGAGCATCATATTTCCGCATCGCTTTTTTCTTTATCAAATGGTGCAATCCTTCATAAATATTAAACAGCTACAGCATTAAAATGCAACATTTACGTCAATGCAGTTATAATATTAATCCAAAAACGTAATTACTTAAGTAAATGAAACAGACAAAAGTACAGCATGTCTTACAGGTGGGTTACAAATACAGGAGTGTTACGAATAGAGGTGGGTTACGAATAAAAGTGGGCTATGAAAAGAGGTTGGTTAAAAATAGAGATTGGTTAAAAATAGAGGTGGATTTCGATAACAGGTGGATTACGATAACGGGTGGGTTACCAATAGAGGTGGGCTATGAAAACAGGTGGGTTACAAATACAGGTAAGTTTAAAAAAACAGGTGGATAATGAATAGAGGTGGGTTTTCAAAAAGAGGTGGATTATAAAAAGAGGTGGGTTATGTAAAGAGGTCGGTTTTGAAAAGAGGTGGGTTTTCATAACCACCTCTATTCAAAACCCACCTGTTTTCACAGCCCACCTCTATTTGAAAACCCACCTCTATTCATTTTCCACCTGTTTTTGAAACCCACATCTATTCGTAATCCACCTTTATTCAAAACCCACCTGTTTTTTGTTTTTTTAAAATAAAAATCCCTCGTTCTCAGCTAATATACATCCAAAAATGAAAACAACTGCATCAACTGACTGCAGTAAACAAGGAACAAACTACAGTCAAAATGTATCAAAAAAAGTGTTTCTGTTTATTTTTATTTACCATATTTTGGCGATATTTTGGTTTTTAAAAACAAGGACACTTGGTCTGGGGAAGGAGGGGGGGTAATTTCATGTCATTGGTGGCACCATGGCAATGAGTATGGGGTTTAAATATTTGATAAATGCATGAACAAATGCCTTTATGGGCAGACAACCATATTCATTTCCAAACAAATATAAAATTAATAAAATATATAAATATGTAAATTAAAATTCCTTTATTTCCTTAGTTTTTGTTGATGAGTTGCGCAGTTGTATCAGCTGATTTATTTGGAGTGTTTTTAACTTTTTTTTTTTTTTTTTTCAGTAAATTTTTTTAATAATTATTTTTACTTGCTCCCATCAGTAGAAACCCCCCAGTAAGGTGTGTCCTCTAGTGCTTGCTGAGCAATTTTGACAGCATGCGGTGCCATCACGGTGTTGATAAGAGCCTCCGTGTTAGAACGTGCGCGTGGAAATTTTCACGACTTTCACAGATTTTTGTGATGCTTTGTGGTGTGAAATGGGGTCTGTATGGCATTTCACACCTGTCAGCCAGGAGCATGGATCTGAGGGTACGGTGGGCACAGGCTTACTGAAACCTCCTGGGGAATATATATTTATATTTGCTGCTTTGACCTCCAGCTGCGTGTTTTAAGATGCTTTTCTCGGCAGCAAATAAAAAGACAGTTCTGCTCAGGGAACTGCCGCACACTGGATGTGTTTTTTTTGTTTGTTTTGAAATGTTATAGCTTATTGTTAACATTACCCAAAAAAGCATTACAAATCCAGTGCTGCTATTATTTCCGAGACATTTCTATTCCATTCTCTTTGTGCTGCTTTACTCTGGGTTTTAACCTATAAAAGCTCCATTGCATAAATAAATAGTATTTTTGTTCATTTGGGAGTAACATGAGTTACGGTACATCGTCCAGCATCGTGTTGTGCGTGTTCTAAGATGCTTTTCTGCTCGGCAGCAAATAAAAAGCCAGTTCTTCTTGAAAAACTTCCGCTTACTGGATGTTGTTTTGTGTTGAAATGTTATAGTTTTAGCTAAATTTTTTGAAGCTTATTGTTAATGTTACCTGAAAAGCTTTACAAAGTCAGTGCTGTTGTCATTTCCGAGACATTTCCATTCCAAATCTTTTTGTGCTGCCTTACTCTTGGTTCATCCTATAAAAGCACCAATACATAAATAATACGTTTTTTTTTTTATAATTTAGAAGTAATCTAAGTTTTCAACCTGTGCAAAGGTGCGGTACGTCCGTCCAGAATTGTGTTCCATGTTTTAAGATGATTTTGTGCTTAGCAGTAAATAAAAATCCAGTTCTGCTCGGAGAACTTCTGCTCACTGGATGTTGTTTTGTGTTGATATGTTATACTTTCAGCTTAATTAGCTAATTTAGCTTTTTAATGTTAATTGTTCATAGTTCTATTGACATTTCCAAGACATTTTAATTTCATTCCAAATCTCCTTGTGCTGCCCTTCTCTTGGTTCATCCTGAAAAAAGAACTGCCGCTTACTGGATGTTTTTTTTCTTTAGTATTTTATGTTTACTGTTAACAGGCATGACCTAAAAAGCTTTGCAAATCCAGTGCTGGTTTCTATCCTAGGTCTCTTTGTGCTGCGTAAATCTTGGCTCATCCTATAAAAGCTAAGCTTTAATGCATAAATAAAAAGTATTTTTTTAATGAGACGGTGCGGTACGTCTGTTCATGCTATATTCCTGTTATTCTAATATATTAAAATATGAGTGTGGCTTGTGAGACTGGCTTTCGTCCCTCCTTGTGACCCACAGTGGCCCAGATAATAAACTCGAACAAGATCAATAATTGCCGGGGTCTTTAGTTCTTGTGGTTATTATTTCGAACGTCGTTATTTTAAACACATTCAAACACCATTAGGAGACTCCGGCTGTAATTGCGGCGAAAACCAATTGACGTCCTTCGCCTCCGTCGTGTTTATTCTGCAGGGCTAATATTTGCGGAAGAGCTTAAGATGATGATCTCCTGCGCCGTAGTGTTTTGTCTGGGTGGACGTGGCAGCGCTAAGCGGCGTGTCATTTACCAGTTCACGTTGTGTCGGCGTGACAGGGCGATCCGTCACCGTCTCCTTCACGCCGTCGAGGCTCGACGAGAGAGACGCCGAGCACAGTCGGTTATAACGACATCATGCGGCGTGATTCATTCCTTGTCAGGTTCGCCGACCACCAGTGGTCAACGTCAGAGGGAGCCTTTCTATTTTATAACATTCTTTATTATTCTGTCTTACACCTATACACCGATCAGCCATAACATTAAAACCACCTCCTTGTTTCTACACTCACTGTCTATTTTATCGGCTCCACTTACCATATAGAAGCACTTTGTAGTTCTACAATTACTGACTGTAGTCCATCTGTTTCTCTGCATGCTTTGTTAGCCCCCTTTCATGCTGTTCAGGGCTCTCCCAGGACCACCACAGAGCAGGTATTATTTAGGTGGTGGATGATTCTCAGCAATGCAGTGACACTGACATGGTGGTGGTGTGTTAGTGTGTGTTGTGCTTGAAAGGGGGCTAACAAAGCATGCAGAGAAACAGATGGACTACAGTCAGTAATTGTAGAACTACAAAGTGCTTCTATATGGTAAGTGGAGCTGATAAAATGGACAGTGAGTGTAGAAACAAGGAGGTGGTTTTAATGTTTTGGCTGATCGGTGTATATTTACCCTAAACAATAATGTTCATCTGGTAATATTAATTTGACTCACTCCCCAGTGTGTTTTTATTTAAATTAAGCTTTGTACTTTTCCCTTTAGCCAAAAATAGCTAACAGTTAGCTGACACCAGTGATAGTTGACGACCTGAATGATTCCGTTTGACAGATCTAATCATTTGCTGCAGGACGTCCTTGGAAAACATCTGTTCAGAAAGCTTTAGTGCTGCTGGTTTACCAGCTGTCTGATTAATTGCCCTCCACCTTATTTTTAGAGTATCAATATCCACATGGTTACCTAGATAAACTAAAACTAGACCATGTTACGGGTTTGGCGGCTTATTCTAAGTTCACATTCCACTCTTAGAACTTGATCTCTTGTAATCGGGAGTCTTTTTTAAGTCCTTGATTGGCGATAGGGGGCCACACACTACAACACACATCTACCACCTGGAGAAATCACAGATGAGTCTATCTGGTCTACCAAAACCTGATCGCAACACTTTTCACACTACATGAGTAGTTGCTGAGTCGCTGACAGGTCCAGATATGTAGCATGCTAGATATTTTTCTTGAGTCTGCGAGCGATGTCTAAGTAGTGCATCTAAATAATCTGCCTTCTATAATTTTCCCTAGGTAGGCAGTAGGCAGCAAGGCAGCTCACTAGGTTTTTAGACAGACCCCATATGGCTAAAAGAATCATGTTGGAATGGGGTGGGCCCTTTCTCAAACTTAAGGTAAAAGTAGCAATTGCTCAGCCTAGTGGTTAAGGTACTAGACTAGCAATCAAAAGGTCACTGGTTCAAGTCTCACCACTGCCAGGTTGCCACTGTTGGGCCCTTGAGCAAGGCCTTCAACCTTCAACTGCTTGGACAATATACTGTCACAACTGCAAGTTGCTTGGATAAAAGCGTCTGCTTAATGCCGTAAATGTAAATGGTTGAGATACTGGCCTAGTAATCTGATGGTTGCTGGTTCAAGTCCCACCACCACAAGTTGATACTGTTGTGCTACTTTTCAAGGCCCTTAGCCCTCAACTACCTGCCTTGTATTCAGCATTTTTACTGTTTTTACCTTTTAGAATTGATTTTATGCACCTGGCTTCCACAAGGAAGCATCCCTCCAAGGCCGATCCAGACCCCCCACTGTTCAGATGTTTACACACACACACACACACACACACACAAACCTTCACAAAGCCTTTTTAACTCTTGAAATCTCTATTAAGTAAAATGACAGGAAAATAAAAGACTTTTGTTTCTGTGGACGGCAGGAAAAAAAATCGGTTCCTTTTGAACATCCAGCGCGTTGTTCCCTGTTTGCGAAGCGTCGGCTGTAATTGCCTTGTAATTGTTTTTTCTCCAAAACAGACGAGCCAGACGATTCCTTTGGGCCCGAAGCGTTAAAAAGTTCTTGTATTTTTGCCACACCTATTGTTAATCGTTCTTTGAGCTTAGTTTGGGGAAGGCCATGTAATGTTTCAGCTGAACAAGGTCCATAGAGATCTAGCAGGTAAACACGAGAGTCCAAACTCTGAGGGATCTTCTAAAAGTTTCCTTACTTTTATATTTCCATTGGGAGCGGTGAGGGTGGGACGGGAGGAAGGAGTAATCGGTTGTGTCTGAGAGACTGAGAGATGCTTATAGTCCGATTTCCACCTTTTTGGACGCTCAAATAAGCTTTAAGGGGAAGAAGATTTTCATGTGATGATGTGAAAGCAACGGCGCATCAGTGGCTACGAGCTCAACCGAAAACGTTTTTTGCTGATGGAATTAAACAGTTGGTTTGACGCTGCAAACATACATCGGAAGGCGACGATGTAGAAAAGTGATGTACTTTATTCTTGAAATTCTTTTATGAATAAAAACAGTTAATAAAGTGCGGAAACTTTCTGAAGATCCCTCGTACAACCCTACTGAACATCACTGGGATAAATTGGCACTTCCCATCCAAAATCAGTGTCTGTCCTCAATTCATGAGTGTTTCTTTAGGCACCCGTATTCTTTACGAGCTGTGCTGGGTGCCCCCTAGTGGTCACAATTGACAGTGTCTGAAGCCGACAAAATTGGCCACTAGTCTGCGGCGGGATCTTCGATGCTGTGTAAGGACCATGTTTAGAAGCCTGAGGCACCTGTACAGAGGTGGAGGAATGTGGAAATCGGCGCATGACTCCACTGAAATACGGGCGAATAAGAAGGGGTTCGTGGACTACGAATGCGCCGGAGGGAAGATGTGTCAGGCTAAATATACCCTTTTTGGACACTATCGGGGTCCCTATCAGCGGGGGACTGATTGGCTTCACTAAATAATATTAATATTGCAAAAAAGGTTTTATTATACAAGTTAAAATGCTTTATAAATAAGCCGCTCAGGTGGCGCAGCGGTAAAAACACACGCTGGAACCAGAGCTGGGATCTCGAATACATCGTATCGAATCTCGGCTCTGCCTGCCGGCTAAGGCTGAGTGGCCACATGAACAACGAATGGCCTGTTGTTCGGATATGGGCGGGACTAAGCCGGATGGGGTCTCTCTCATGACTGGTGCAATTACGACCTTTGCTGGCTGATTGATGGTGCCTGCACAGAGACGGGAAAAGAGTGCTCTCAGGGTGTGTCTCTCCGTACACAACACTGAGCTGCACCGCACTCGTCAAGATGCATACGGCTGCTGCCTACGTGTCGGAGGGGGCGTGGGTTAGCTTCGTTCTCCTCAATCAGAACAGGGATCGGCATTGGTGAAGAGAAAGCATGGCGCAATCGGGCAGTTGGACGCGCTTAAAAGTTAGAAAATGCATAAAGAAAAATATTGAAATGGTGCACTCACCATCCTATGGGCACAAATTCCCACAGAGAGGCTTTGTCTCTAAAATGTGGATGCTGTTGTAGGGGGCAACGTGTTACTTATCAAACTGCAGACGCCTTTTGTGGTTAAAGTACTGGACTGTTGAGAGATCAGAAGGTTGAGGGTTCAATCACCACCACTAAGTTTGCCACTATTGGGTGATTAAGCAGGGCCTTTAACCAGACGTTTCTTGGATTGCATTACTGCATCATTGGGACGTTGCTTTGGATAAAAGCGCCCGCCAGACGCCCTCATATGGAATACTAATGAGCGTATTTACCCCTCCTGTATGTTTCTTCCTGCTGTACCGCTCAGCAAACGCTCTACAGCCTCCGTTTCATTTTTTTCCTCCCCGACTTTTCCTCTTGTTCTCCCTCTTTACACGACACGGTCTGCCGAGCGTCGTCATGAATAAAAAGTGGCTGCGGTTACCACGGCAACAAGGCATTTTACCTCCAGTCCGCGATGCATTGTACGCCGCAGGATGCAAAAAGGACAGAAAGGAGCGAGAGGAGTCGGATTAGAAGTTTTTTTTTTTTTTTTTGATGAATTATCTGGCTGTTTGGAAAGATGAAAACGCAGTCACGATTCACAATCTACCCCAACACGTGGGGCGTCGTTTTTTTATCTGAGCGGATGAAACTGAGCCTCCCAGACCAGGAGAGCGCATGTTTTAAGGGGCATGTTGTGCATTAAGGTTTAATTCATACACGTCCATTTGTCAAGCTGTTGAAAGGTCAGGGTTAAGGTTTCAGATGTGAAGCTTTACAGCTTTAGTTTGACTTGCTTGTTTGACACCAAGCTTCTCACGATACAGCTGAACCTCGGTTCTCGAACCTCTCTCGTCTCGGACAGTTGGGTCTCTTTATTGTCATTGCTCAATACAGGTACAGGGCAAAGAAATGCACCACCTCCTTGTTTCTACACTCACTGTCCATGTTATCAGCTCCACTTACCATATAGAAGCACTTTGTAGTTCTACAATTACTGACTGTAGTCCATCTGTTTCTCTGCATGCTTTGTTAGCCCCCTTTCATGCTGTTCTTTAATGGTCAGGACCCCCACAGGACCACCACAGAGCAGGTATTATTTAGGTGGTGGATCATTCTCAGCACTGCAGTGACACTGACATGGTGGTGGTGTGTTAGTGTGTGTTGTGCTGGTATGAGTGGATCAGACACAGCAGCGCTGCTGGAGTTTTTAAACACCTCACTGTCACTGCTGGACCAACCGAAAACATCCAGACAACAGTGCCCCGTGGGCAGCGTCCTGTGACCGCTGATGAAGGTCTAGAAGATGACCGACTCAAACTCGTTGAGGCTCCCTAGTGGGCCACGACCGCCTGGTTGAGAACCACCGACTTTGCTTACACTTCAGTAGGGGGTTGGATGTGGGGTTTAGTTGTTTATTCTCCTAGAAGTAAAAGTTGCTAAACCGTAAGTGGTCCTAAACTCAAACCTTTTAAAGATTTACCGCATCAACGTGCAACCTTTTGATTTATTCATAAAGGATTTCATAATGGAGGAAGGAAGTCGTTCCTCTATCATACCCCCACGATGTCTTCCCGTCCCGTAAGATCCGCAGGCGTGGAATTAAAATCCGCACCGAAGCAATAAAAGTAATTGAATTTGGAGATGGAAATCTCGTTTTAGGAAACGAAGAAAGTCCCGGTGGGAATGCGGACGACTTCTGTGAGGTGGCGCCGCCTCACCTACGTTCTTTTCCTCAGCTCTGCTGCGGGACGCCGCATAGGCTTCGAGGCTCAAGAAGCCCGCTGGGAAAATCTGAATGCTCGAGATCGACGGCCGTTGAGCTTGCATTGTTTGTTGTTGCATTTGTATATATATACACAAATGCAACAACAAACAATGCAAGCTCAACGGCCGTCGATCTCGAGCATTCAGATTTTCCCAGCGGGCTATATTATATTTGTTCGTACGTTAAGTTGAAAAAGATTGTTTGTTACACAAAATGTTCGCGTGGTAAACCGTTCGTAACTCAAGGGTCGACTGTATATCTGTATTTCCTCCAGAATTTCATTAAAGTTTGTATTCGTAATATAACTGTGGCCTAAAACTAATGAGTGAAGGCTGATGTTTTAACTCCACCGTGAGCTCAAGAAACGGCTTTTAAACAGTATAATAACTTCTCTGTCACAACAGACGTGTTAATGGGTGGATATAATTACACTAATTACAATCATTTCCTCTAAAATATTAAACTGCTTTAATAAAATTGCTTTTTGATTGCCTGCAGTTAAAACTACAATTAAAACTTGCATACACGTGTTAGGGGAGTGTGTCTTATCAGTCCAGGGATTTTTAACTTTATCTTTGTCTTTGTTCAGAGCAATAAAATCTAAATTAAATTTATTTTATTCAATTTGTTTAGATTTGTGGGATCCAGCAAACCACATTATTAATTCAGTGCTGCAGAAGCTTCTATGATTTCCATAACATTAAAACCACCTCCTTGTTTCTACACTCACTGTCCATTTTATCAGCTCCACTTACCATATAGAAGCACTTTGTAGTTCTACAATTACTGACTGTAGTCCATCTGTATAATCTTTAATGATCAGGACCACCACAGAGCAGGTATTATTTAGGTGGTGGATCATTCTCAGCACTGCAGTGAAACTGACATGGTGGTGGTGTGTTAGTATGTGTTGTGCTGGTATAAGTTTTTAAATACAGTGTCCACTCACTGTCCACTCTATTAGACACTCCTACCTAGTTGGTCCACCTTGTAGATGTAAAGTCACTGCAGTGCTGAGAATGATCCACCACCTAAATAATACCTGCTCTGTAGTGGTCCTGTGGGGGTACTGACCATTAAGAACAGGGTGAAAGGGGGCTAACAAAGCATGCAGAGAAACAGATGGACTACAGTCAGTAATTGTAGTGCTTCTATATGGTAAGGGGAGCTGATAAAATGGACAGTGAGTGTAGAAACAAGGAGGTGGTTTTAATGTTATGGCTGATCGGTGTACATATACACATGTACAGTACATTAAAATTCTTTCTTCGTGTATTCCAGCTTGTTTTGGAAGCTGGGGTCAAAGCTGGGGTCAGCTGCGGACAGGGTCAGGGGCCTTGCTCAAGACGTGCTTTTCCTATGCAAATGTATATAAACTTTTAGACACATTAAAAAAGCTACAAATTAAAATGATAGCCCAAAATGTTGGGGTTGCACTGTCACCTCACAGCAAGAAGGTCCTGGGTTCGATTCCCAGGTGGGAGCAGTCCGGGTCCTTTCTGTGTGGAGTTTGCATGTTCTCCCCGTGTCTGTGTGGGTTTCCTCCGGAAGCTCCGGTTTCCTCCCACAGTCCAATGATGTGCAATTGAAGTGAATTGAGATACCCGTCCCGTCATGAATGTAACCAAACTGTAAAACATAAATCCTAATAAATAAATGTAATAATAGCCTTTTTGTTTGTTTTTACTTTAGAACGTAATTCATTTTCTACATTATTTTCTATAGTTGGGACATTCGCGGTGGTGGGAGCAGGAGATCCCCATGGAGGGTGCCATTCAGAAAGGCGAGCTCCTCACCTACAACCTGACTGAGCTGATAAAACCCGAGGCCTACCAGGTGCGCCTCACTCCCATCACCCGTCTGGGAGAAGGAGACTCCACCGATAGGATCATCCGCTACACTGGTACAGCGACCTGCGTTATTAAAAAATATTCTTATCTTCTGAACATCTCATTCCATAGCATGAAGCATAATCTGTCCTGTTGGTGCATTTGTCCTGGAAAACATCATCATCAGACGTCATGTTTAGTGCTATTTGGAGACCATCATTTTGATATTGTTGTTAATGCTGACTGCTTGTTACTGTAGTGCTAAAACATTTGGATGATTTAATGCGAGCTAAATGTGGACACTAGAACAAGCTCTTGGAATCCTGCCATTCAGTCAAAGTCAAGAGTTTAAATAGTCATGAGTGGGAAAACATGTAATTAAAAAGGGACTGCAATGTTCTGCTAATACTTTTTGACCCGTACTGTATTCAATTGAAATTTCCGATCCAACAGACGAGCTACTGTAGCACAGATAGCTGAAGAAGTTAATGCTGGTTCTAATACAAAGGTGTCAGAATACACAGTAGTTCATCGCAGTTTGTTGCGTATGGGGCTGCATAGCCGCAGACCAGTCAGGGTGCCCATGCTGACCCCTGTGCACCGCCGAAAGCGCCAACAATGGGCACGTGAGCATCGGAACTGGACCACGTTTTCTTTTACATCACGTGGATGGCCAGGTGCATGTGAGTCGCTTACCTGAGGAACACACGGCACCAGGATGCACTATGGGAAGAAGGCGAGCCGGTGGAGGCAGTGTGATGCTTTGGGCAATGCTCTGCTGGGAAACCTTGGGTCCTGCCATCCATGTGGATGTTACTTCGACACGTACCACCTACCTAAGCATTGTTACAGACCGTGTTCACCCTTTCATGGAAATGGTATTCTCTGATATCTGTGGCCTCTTTCAGCAGGATGATGCGCCCTACCACATCAACAATGAGGAGCAACAGTTTGAGGTGTTGACTTGGCCTCCGAATTCCCCGGATCTCAATCCAATCGAGCATCTGTGGGACGTGCTGGACAAACAAGTCCGATCCATGGAGGCCCCACCTCACAACTTACAGGAGTTAAAGGATCTGCTGCTAACATCTTGGTGCCATATACCACAGCGCAGCTTCAGGGGTCTAGTGGAGTCCATGCCTCGACGGGTCAGGGCTGTTTTGACAGGAAAATATTAGAAAGGTGGTCATAATGTTATGCCTGATCGGTGTGTATATACCGTATATGACAAAAAGACTGGACAAGGATATAAGCGGCATGCTTGAATCGTTCTGATGTTAAAAACTATGAATCGGCATTATCTGGTCGGGTTAGCAACATGAGCACATTATCACATGGTTTCATACGTCTTGCCATGGTGGACACACATCTCCAGAAATACATACACATTAGCTCTGTGGGTTAAGTTTTGGATCATGAGGTACGTTGGAGACATGACAAGATATGAGCTGAGTATCATAAAGCCATAGGAGGGTTTAACAGGTTTAGATGACAAAAAGAAGAGGACAGAACCTTGAGGGACTCCCTATGGCGAAGTTCCTCTCTATTGTGAAGAAGGCTAAGCATTTGCTGAGCCTTCTTAACCAGGTTGGGGACCCCTCTGTTCAGTGCCCAGGTGACGTCGGCTATAATGACTGTGTGTTTACATTGACATTCTTGGCTTCTATTTTATACACATTTCTGAGTTTGTTAACTAGCGTTGTTTGCCCCACATCAGCAGCAGGATTGTGTCCCAAATCGCATACTACATGGTAAACAGGATTAAAAATAGTAATGATACTAATGGTTGTGTACTAATTTGTCATGTATCTAGCAGAGTTTGATGTGGATTGGGATGCAGCAACAGATGCTGGTAAGCTAACAGCACTGCTGTAAAGTGGATGTCAGAACTAAAGACAACTTGTGTTATTTTAGTGTATAGTATTATATAGTATAGTATAGGGGAACTACACCCTCACAATGCAATCCTTTATCTGGGGTTCCCCAAGGTTCAGTACTTGGTCCGCTACTTTTTCCTCATCAAAACCTTGTTAAACACATGGCCTCCCATGACTTTATGGTACTAAGTTTGACAGTCGACGCAGCACTGTTTTGACTCGTGGCCTTCTGACGATGCGTATTATCAGATCAATGGCTTTTCAATGGATGCAAAGAACCAGGAGTTTTTCTTCAGCCCTTTCTCTCAGTATGTCTCAGTGTTTCAGTAATGCAGTGAAAATCTTTTTACCATCCCTCACCCATTAATCCACCCCCCGATTCCCTCCGTGCTAAAAGTCAATGATGCTAAAACCTTTTTCTCTTTTTCACATCACACCCCAGAGACAAACAATAATCTTCCAATAGTCCTCCTCTGTCCTTTATTATAGAGTAATAATAAGCTCTTGAGTGTAGCCGAGCCAGACCTGATTCTTTTTTTGGTTAACGTTGTTTTCTCCTCTGATTTACAGCTCCTGTAAACCCTCACTGGAGTAAGTATCTTTTAAATGTCTTTAGCATCAATAAGCAGTTTAGAGTTTCACTTTTTTCACTTAGAAAAGCACTATTTTGAAAAATAGGTGGCATACACAAGCAGCGGTGTTTAGTGGGCGTGAAAAGTTACAGTTTTTAGACGCGGGCAGCCAAGCAAAGGAGGCCAAACATCTTTCAGAGCCTAATTCATTCTCTAGATTTATAAACCTTGTTCTAACACTTAATAACAATTGGTTTTCTTGAGCAGCAGTATGAGAACCAGTGGCGTCTGCTGGGGCACAGTAACCTCTGTATGGTCGCTCAATGGATCCAAACCCAAACGCGCCTCATTAATGACGTCACAACTGCTCACATTAATGTAAAGCAGGAGATGCAAAAGCGAGACTGGATTATGTCTGACGTCATCAATAACGTCATTAATCTCACACGACTGGTTAATTACCTAAGTATAAAGCAGGAATTTCCAAACTACAGCTCATTGGCATTTTTGAAACGGCTTGCGAGGTATTTTAGAAATAAAATTAAACTTGTCCTTTATTAAACGGGTTTTAAAAACTGTTTGAACTGGTTGAACTCTCGGTGTCGCTATCACATAAAACAAATCTATAATGTTCATCATCTTTCCCCCGACTCAAACCATTAACGATACACCAACATTAACATTCCTGGGATTTTGGATAAACGTGAGAATTTAAAGAAGTGTAATAATCTTCTCATTAGGATCATAAACTGGTGAGTGAAATCGGCAAAATCCTAATTTACACTAGTTAGTAATCAAGTATGTCTATTATATTTGACTTTTGTTAATACAAAAGAGTCTGTGGCCCATGTTTGCATATTATTTACTCCATTTGGCCCCCAACAAGAACAGTTTGGACACCCCTGCTATAGAGCATCACATCACATTACAAATCCAGAGTAGTCAAGCAGTATAAGATCATTTTGGTCTGCGACTGTAATAAAACGTCCAAATCAACATTTCAGAGCAGGAAACCCAAAGCTTTTTGTGTCATAACCTAGAGCCGAAATAATACCTATGTAATAATGCAAAATTCACTTATATATATTGATATTGATTGCTCAAAAAGAAAAGATGCACCACGATTTCTCATCTGGGTAAACGTGTCAATAACTTTTCTGTCAAAGTCCTCCAATACATGAATGAATTCATTCTCAATCTATTTTTTCACTTGAAAATATAACTCGTAATAAATAGTCGACTTGATTCATTAAATTGCCTGACAGAACTGTGATGACTGTGGCTTACCAAACGTTTAGACGTAGGCTTGTGCAAATCAAATTTTTATTGGCTGCCAACACGATTGTGGCCCACAGTTTATCAAGTGCAATGCAAATGTGCACTAGTGTTTTAAACCCTTTACTTGGTTAGACTAAACTAGGACTTCTAGGAGAAGTACTGGCCTTTACGTAACAGGAGTTTGTAATGTATCAGACAGCAAGATCGTTGTTATACGTAATAAAGGCGTAACAGTATTAGTTATGAAGAAATATATATTGAAATTAAGAGAAAAAAATATATAAAATTGAGCTAATTAATGTGTTTTAAACAGGCGAAGACTAAAATTAGGGCTGTGAAACGATTACAATTTTTTAATTGTGATTAATCACGAATAAAGAACCAAATTATTTGCAATTAATCGACTACAAAAACAACAAAACAAAATCTAAACATTAGTGCACAATTTTATTGCAAGAAAATGTAAAAATTGTAATAAAATTATAATAAAATTATTCAATCTAAATGATCTTTATCTTTATAAAGGAATTGGGCGGCACGGTGGCTCAGTAGGTAGCACTGTCGCCTCACAGCTAGAAGGTCCTGGGATCGATCCCCAGGTGGAGCGGTCCAGGTCCTTTCTGTGTGGAGTTTGCATGTTCTCTCCGTGTCTGCGTGGGTTTTCTCCGGGAGCTCCGGTTTCCTCCCACAGTCCAAAGACGTGCAAATGAGGTGAACTGGAGATACAAAATTGTCCATGACTGATGAATCTTGTGTAATGAGTAACTACCTGTCCTGTCATGAATGTAACCAAAGTGTGTAAAACATGAAGTTAAAATCCTAATAAATAAATAAATGATGAAGAAATTCATATAAACTATTTCCAGCATGTATAACATCAATTTGATCCATGTAATTAACTATTAACGGTCCATTGCAATCCATTTAACAACAGCGTTTGTAATGTTCTTATGACGTTTACAGTCCAAATTCCTCTCAAATTAATTATTTGTCTGTGGTCATTTTGGTCCACTGCCCCTTATCTTTTCTGGTCAGTTGGTAAATATTTGCTAAGACCACCTCTATAAGCTGTAGATCTTGCAGAAAAAAATTATATAATACTACTGTAGCTTTATGAAGGTTAATACCTGGACTGAGACGTGTCATCCTTTTCTAGGTAAATTTCACTGTGGCTTTGATGACGAAGCGATCTGCATGTTCACCCAAGACAAGACGGAGGAATTCGACTGGACGAGGCACAGCGCCTCCACCAGGGACACCAAATACACTCCCAACACTGGACCGAGCAGCGACCGCAGTGGCTCAAAGCAAGGTACACCTGCTCAATCGTGCGATAATACAGTCATGTGACAGCAGCGCCATGTCAAAACTACTGATGGTACCTTTGTGTACCGTGGTGCTTTTGATGTGACAAATACAACAACAGAAGCAATCAGAGAGAGGAGCGGGGGGCGCGATTACTTTTTCACTTAACTGTAACAGACACGGTCAACAAGGAAAGCCAGATGTGAAATTATGACATACTACCCATTAATCCACTAGGTGAAGGAGTACAGAGAGTCTAGCATGATCCTCCAGATGTGTTAGGGCTTTCTGTAAGACCCCCCCCCCCCCACACACACACACACACACACCCTCACACCCACACACACACAGCTGGAGGTCAGCACTAGTATGCAGCTATTCCCATCAGTGGAGAACTCACGATTGGGAATCGGACATGACTACAATGTGGCAAATACAAAATTGAATGAAGAACCTAGGTATCATGTTTACACCTTTCATGCTCTGTGCAGGTTATTATATGTACGTTGAGACGTCACGGCCTCGTCTGGAAGGAGACCAGGCTCGGCTGCTGACCCCGCTGTTCAGCGTCGCTCCGAAGAACCCGTACGGGAGCGTGGCTCACAATCCCACCTACTGCTTCAGCTTCTTCTACCACATGTACGGCAAGCATATAGGTAAGAAATGGGTGGGTTGTATTGTTTATACAGCATGTGGACATCTGACCTGGGGTTTGTAGGATATCCTGGTTTGAACGATGGCTTTGCACATTGAGTGGGCATGCTAGGTCTTGTAGTGAAGAATCATCTAGCGCCACCGTCGTCCGATCCACCATTGCAAGCTTCACGTTCCGTCATGCTGCCTTGCAGACAGACTGAAGTTTTTTTCATTTATTTCATGCTGTGTTCACGTCTGAGACAGACTCACTCTTAAGGAGCAGCGGTGACCCAGTCGCCGACCCACAGCGAGCTCGGAACCGCAATTTTCTGCTCGGTCAAACCGTCTGTCCTCCGAACTGGAACGAGTCAGGCCGACTCGACCTTGCGTCTGTGTCCTCTCATTGACTCTGTGTGTGTGTGTGTGGACCTGCTGAGAGTCTCGGGGTTAAAGAAGCTCTGAGTCGACTGCACAGCCAACAAAAAAAAGAATCCGGCGGTCTTAAATCATCAGCTTTTTTTGAGGGGGGGTGAAGCTGCACAGAGCACGAATTTTCCCCAAACAGGCTGACGCTTATTTTAGCACGACTGTTTTCACCACGTCAGTGAAAATAAAAGCACAAATTAAGTGTTATTTTTGTTTTTGCTCTGTGAAGGATCTCTCAATGCGTATTTGAGGCAGAAGAATCCCTCTGGCGAGGACAGTTCCGTCTGGACCCTGAGCGGAAACCAAGGGGACCGCTGGAGACAAGCTAGGGTGAACGTCCACCCTACGTCCGCCTTTCAGGTAACTCTGCGCCCCGCCCGTCTCCTGATTTATCAGGCTGGTCGTGAACATGTAGATTGTTCTAAACAGTGGTCACATGACTACGTGCTTGTTGTCTTTATAGACCTCAGTTTGTGAAATTAATTTATACACCCTGTAGCAAAGCATGGGTTCAGTAAAAATTAGCCTTGTCCACATACTTTTGGTCACAAATGCCACAACAGGAAAAGAACAGTGCATATAGATATACAGATATTTAAATGGAAGACTGTACTGTACTGTACTGGGTGTAACCAAAAGTATTTAGACACTTTTAATCTTCTATTTTTGGTGACTGAATAATTGGAACATGTACCATCGTCATGGGCTTAAACGCTGCAAAGCAAGAAAGTTGCCCCCCACCCCGTCCCCCGGTGAAACAGGGCACAGAAGTATCCTAGTGGGTAGAGCCACTCAGCCACTGTTGCCCCCCCCCCCTCGTGGTAAAACAGGGCACAGTAGAATCCCAGTGGGTAAAACTTTGGGCTACGAATCAGAAGATCATGGATTTGAATCCAGGCTCTGCCACTCAGCCACTGTTGCCCCCCCGTGGTGAAACAGGGCACAGTAGTATCCCAGTGGGTAGAGCTTTAGGCTACGAATCAGAAGATCATGGATTCAAATCCCGGCTCTGTCACTCAGCCACTGCTGGATCCATATACTGATTTTTAGGATATCCTGGTCCAAACGATGGGCTATAACAGCCTTTGATCTTTTGGAAAGGGGTTGTGGTCAGGGCTCTGTACAGAGGAAGGGTTGTCCACATTCTATTGGTGCACATTTTGATTTAGACAGGCAGTGCGTTCACGCTGTACATTCAAATGTAATTCGAATCCTGGCTCTGCCACTCAGCCACTGTTGGATCCATATACTTTTTGGCTTTGCCCTCTGACCCCAGTGTCCAAACAAGCTGGGTTACTACACACTAAAAGCTCAAAAGTGTCTGGACGCTCAAACGTAAAACTGTAGTCGTTATTATACTTAAACCGTGGCTTCTAAGGCTTGTGTCTGTGGGAATTTGTGCTCATTTAGTCCTCTGTGAAAGAAAAAAGCCATTTATTGGGGTTGGCATCAGGGCTCTGAACAGGCTTTTTGAATTCCAAACTATGTATTTACAGACCTTGATTTGTGCACAGGGTTCCAGTATTCTTAGAACAGTGAAGGGTCATAAAATTAGAAGCATGTACACGTTTAATATAAGTAATGTCATGCACGTTAGCAAATATGTGTAAATGTGTAAAAGGCACAGTCAAAGTAACCCTGTTTATAGGGTCACAGAGACGTCACTGTCTATAATGACCCACCAGGGATTAGGAGGCCATGCCGGAGAGTTGAATTCCATTCTAGAATTTTCTACGCCACCAAATGAATCGTTTAGAAGAACCTACAAAGATCTAAGACTGTCCATAATGAGTGTCCACAATCTTTCACTGGTTCTCCATCCCATTTCAGGAACCTTCCAGGCTGTTTGTGCAGAATCTGTCAACTTGTCGTGTTTTCTGTTCTTTCTCCCCCTAATTGATTGTGTAGATGGTTCTGGAGGGCGTCCGTGGCGCTGGCATCGAAGGAGACATTGCCATAGACGACGTGGCCATCGAGGAAGGAAAGTGTCAAGATCCACCTCCCAACAGCAGTGAGTAAATTACACACTAAATGCTGACACGGATATGAGCTAGACTGGCATTCCGTTCTAAAACTGTTGGCTTTATTACACACTGAGGTGCTAGGAAAGCTGGTACACCAGTGTAAAACCAGTGTAGGACTGCAGAAATGCGGGGCGTGGACTCCACGAGCTTGAGGAAATCATCTGTAGGAATGAACACCATACTTTTTCCACAGTGTTCCACAGTGCTGTGTTCAATAACGCCGTGATCTGGTGACCCCAACCTCAGATGAGTGTTCCTCTGTTTGGCATCTCTTAGCATGTGTGGTGGCACATTGAGAAGAGAAGAGCCCAAATCCATCAGAATGAATACAGGACATGAACGAATGTAATTCGTCATCAATGAGGCAGATACAGTATAGACGTATCAGGGTTCCCAATACCATAATGGATGCTCCAGTTTTTCTGGTGCTTCAGTGTATACCGTGGTTTAATAGCTTGTATTAGTCTGTGCAGGATATTTCCACAAAGGTGCGGAAATTCTGTGGGAATTTGTGCCCATTCAGTCATTTGTGAAAGAAAAAAGCTGTTCATTGAGGTTGACATCAGGGATCTGTAAAGGCCTCTGGAGTTCAAGTCTATTGATGGACCTTAGTAACTGAAGGTGGTCTACATACTTTTGGCAACACAGTGTAACTAATAAAGATGATATAAATATCTCAGGTATTGATTTGTGATGCTAATGCAGACACACTGACTCCTCCTGCATTAACGCTGCACATTATAATTGGTACAGTGTATAAAATATTAATTATTGATATATGCCAGTAGTTTGATGCTGATGTAGGCCAGTCGTAGACTTGTGTACCTACACCAGCCAGAAATTGAGTCTTACAGAGAGTCTCAGCAAGTAGGGAAGACCATGCTACTTTTTCTGTACTCTTCCACCATTCTTGCTGGAGCCCTGACCTGACCTTAGGGGGCACTGTTGCAACAGTAAGGTGGTGATCCCCCACCCAGCCTTCTTTCCCTTTGGATAAAAGCGCCATAAATGTCAATGTAAATGATATGATCAACTGATGCTCTAGCGGTTAAGGTACTGGACTAGTAAGCAGAAGGTTGCTGGTTTAAACCCCACCACTGCCAGGTTGCCACTGTTGGGCACTTAAGCAAGGCCATTAACCCTCAATTGCTTAGACTGTATACTGTAACACGTAAATGCAAATACTAGCTGGCTTGCTTTCCACTAGCCTGCTACTGCTGGGATCCAGGGTTCGAATCACCAGCTGTGCTATCAGCCAGTCAGGTGTCTACACACAGACACGATTGTCTGTGTCTAAGTGGTGGGGAATGGCCAAAGCCTCACAATGGATTGGCGCCCCATTCGGTGTCAGTTACTTGGATCAGTGGTTTTTTAAACCCTGGGTCACGAGCCAAAAATATGGGTCACAGAGAAAACTAATAATAATTAAATAAACAAATGTTAACAGGCACATAAGCAGGTAATAAACTTGTGGAGGCTTTACGTCCCATCTTGTAAACCACAGTGGGACCCAATTTTCCTCCCAATCTAGTCTATTGCATTATGCTTCCTCTTTACTGATGCTGATCTCCACTTCTGATTGAGGAGAGCGTGACTAACAAAAGCCCCCTCTGACACGTGTGCATCTTTTCACCTGCACAAGGCGAGTTCATATGCGAATCAGCTTTGTGTACGGTGAGCCACACCCTGATCCTCATTATCCCTTGACTCTGTGCAGTGCCATTAGTCAGCCAGCAGAGGTCGTAGTTGCACCAGTCCCGGTAAAACACACTAGCACACCAGAGCCGAGTTTCGAACCGATGAGTTCGAAATGTCAGCTCTGGTGTGCTAGTGTGTTTTACCGCTGCACCACGCCACTAACTTTACTTGAAAAACCCTGACTTAGATAGTGTTCATACTGGTATTTTTTTCATAGTACTGGTACTGAGTACAGAATGATGGATGAATGATGTGCCTGTCTGTTTCCTCTTCAGATCCTAGGTCCCTGACTCCTCCCACAGCAAAGCACTTAAACATACAGCTTAATAAATGCTTTATTGTTTCACATACATGGGTGAAACTACCCTAAATAACCTATATATGACTTAGATAGTGTTGGTACTGGGTTATTTATTATAGTACTGGTACTGAGTACAGAATGATGAATAAATCATGTGTCTATCTGTTTCCTCTTCAGATCCGAGGTCCCTGGCTCCCCCTACAGCGAATCATATATGGCAGCTTTGTCTCGCTCCGCTCCTGGTCCTGGTCGGCCGTCAGAGGTGACCGCGTTCCCGAGAGGTCCGATCCGACTGGCCCTCGCGGGATTCTGGCAGGCGGAACTGTCTGTAAACAACTACCAAAGATCCACCGGTCTGTGACAGAAAAAATACGATCCAGAAGGGTTTTCATTCGTAGGTAAACTTACACTGATCAGAACATCACGGGAGCCCAGACGGGTCAGGATTTAAACGCCTAGTAAAACCGCTGTGAACTGCCGCGCCCGGATTTCTCGATGATAACAGTGAGAACGTGTGAGAGAATCTTCTCAAAGCACAAATTTTCATCTTAAAGGCCACACGACGGCAATAAACAATGCAGGGAGGGACAGTGGCCCTGCTAGCGCTACCGTAAATGATCAGCTACAGATACAGTCAGAGCGAACGAGTATTCAACCACTTATGTGCAAATATTTACTTCAGGTTTACACACAATGTCTTGACAAATGTAAACAAAACAAGTATTTATGTGCGTAATCAAAGAATTATTACATTATTACAACATTATTACAGCAGGAAAAGTATTTGGGTATTTAGTTGGGGTGTTTTGCTCAGGATCCCAACAGTGGCGGGGCTTGAACCAGTCCAGTATGTTAACCACTGAGCTACCACTGCCCTATTATATTAAAAATGTAAGTGTGCTCAGGTGGCACAGCAGTAAATTATACCAGCCCACCACTGCTGGGATCCAGGGTTCAAATTTCAGGGTTCACACACACACACACACCCACCCACATGATTGGCTGTGTGTAAAGGGGTGGGGGTGGCCGAGGCAATGGAATGTACACTAAATGACTCAATGAATTAACGCCCATTCAGTGTCCAGTATGCAGTTCCCAAAAGGGATTCTAATAACTAGATATAATAACTGGTGCAAGACTACAAGAATACAGTCGCTGTATTTGTAAACGTCACATCGTCTTAATTTCAGCCGTGTTGAACCCAAACAGGACTCGGACTCTTGGCTCCTGCACATACAGATGATGACCACAAAATGTATGTGACCTAGCTCGCCCTCCATCAACCTCTGCATGGTGTCTGTCAGCGCTTCGGCCAGAGAAGCCGCAGAGTCCAGCACTAGGATGGCATTGCCGAAGGAGCTGGTGGCCAGCTTGGCCAGCCAGGGTAGCTGGGAGGGCGTGAGGGGCTGCGTCAGGGCTGAAGTGGAATTGTAGAACAGAGGTTTTGGTAAATCTCAGGTCCAGTTTGGGTAAATTAAAAGGGTGTCTTGTGTGATCTAGGAAAGTCATATTCACTAAAATATGGAGGTGTGTGTGTGTGTGTTATTATGGGGCTGATTGTCTGCTAATAGTACTGGGGCATTACAAACCGTTAACAGGAACATTACTGAAGCAATGTACCGGGACTTACACTAGATTGACTAGGAAACTAAACCTGGACAGGGCGCGTCAAACCATCTCAAAGCATCACACACTAATTTATCCAATCACTTACACATACAGGTGCAATTTAGAGCAGCAACTACACCTACTGGCACATTTTTAAACATGGGGAGAACACGCACCAGTTCGTTTTAACCTGTAATAAATTGCATTTCTTAAAATGTCCACTAGGTGGAGGCAAACCGCAAATCACAGAAACACTTTCTTAACCGCTTATCCACCTAGGGTTGCTGGAGCCTATCCCAGCTTTTCAATGGGCGCAAGGCACACAGTAACACCTTGGACAGGACGCCAGTCCATCGCAGGGCAGACACACACACACACACACACACACACACACACACACACATTCACTTATAGGGCAATTCAGTGTCTCCAATACACCTGACTGCAAATTTGAAGTAAATAAACACCAATCAGCCATAACATTAAAACCACCTCCTTGTTTCTACACTCACTGTCCATTTTATCGGCTCCACTTACCATATAGAAGCACTTTGTAGATCTACAATTACTGACTGTAGTCCATCTGTTTCTCTACATGCTTTGTTAGCCCCCTTTCATGCTGTTCTTCAATGATCAGGACCCCCACAGAGCAGGTATTATTTAAGTGGTGGATTATCCTCAGCACTGCAGTGACACTGACATGGTGGTGGTGTGTTAGTGTGTGTTGTGTTGGTATGAGTGGATCAGAAAAAGCAGCGCTGCTGGAGTTTTTAAATACCGTGTCCACTCACTGTCCACTCTATTAGACACTCCTACCTAGTTGGTCCACCTTGTAGATGTAAAGTCAGAGATGATCATTCATCTATTGCTGCTGTTTGAGTTGGTCATCTTCTAGACCTTCATCAGTGGTCACAGGACGCTGCCCACGGGGCACTGTTGGTTGACAGTGAGGTGTTTAAAAACTCCAGCAGCGCTGCTGAGTCTGATCCACTCATACCAGCACAACACACACTAACACACCAGCACCATGTCAGTGTCACTGCAGTGCTGAGAATGATCCACCACCTAAATAATACCTGCTCTGTGGTGGTCCTGGGAGAGTCCTGACCATTGAAGAACAGCATGAAAGGGGGCTAACAAAGCAGTCAGTAATTGTAGAACTACAAAGTGCTTCTATATGGTAAGTGGAGCTGATAAAATGGACAGTGAGTGTAGAAAAAAAGGAGGTGGTTTTACTGTTATGGCTGATTGGTGTATAACAAAACCAGAAGTGGTTGAATATTTGCTTTGGTTCACTGTGGTATAAA